>NC_051862.1:84792607-84985107 GCF_015732765.1 Culex quinquefasciatus
CAAGAGAAAAAATCCGTAGGGAGCTTGGCTCTCCTCTCTCGCGCACGAAAGATCGGTAAAAAGAATCGAACAAAATCATCATCTTGATTATTCGGCGGAACATCTTTTTCACTACTACACTTGCAAGTGTAACGTCACACGTCGAAAAATTACCTGTCACATTTTGTAGATGGGCAATGTGTGTAAACAAAGTGAAATAAATATTTTTAAGTGGTGCTCACAAGGAAATTCACAAAAAATCATCAGTAGATTGATTTTCTTGGAGATTTTCGGGAGCGATTTTCTTTTGCGTGAATTGCCTCCTCTTTCTTTCGCGGGTGAAGAAAGTTCACAAGCGAAATTGATTTTTTTGCAATTATTCCATCCCTGCTCAGTTGTCTCAGTTGTCTCAGTTGTCCTAATTGTCTAAGTTGTCTCAGTTGTCTCACTTGTCTCAGTGTCTCAATTGTCTCAGTTGCCTCAGTTGTTTCAGTTGTCTCAATTGTCTATGTTGCCTCAGTTGTCCCAATAGTTTAAGTTGTCTCAGTTGTTACAGTTGGATTAATTGTTTAAGTTTTCTCACTTATCTCAGTTGTATTAATTGTCTAAGTTGTCTTAGGTGTTTTAATTGTCACAATTGTAAAGGCAATTTATTGCTGCCACTGTTCCAATAATATTATCCTTTTAATGCTCAGAATTGCCTTAATTGATCAAAATTTCAAAACTGTCCAAACTTAATAAAATTTTTGCAACATTTTCACTTATTCAAGATTGCACGACGCTAACGATTTCTCAACATTGTAACAAAGACAATCAATCTTAAATTGTTACATAGATTAGCTTTGACGAATCAAGGAAACCCGCAAGCCTTAATCACATTGATTTGAATGGTTTGCTTTGGCAATTCCACACAATCCCGAGGATGTCCGCAAATTCTCGTCATATCAGCCGGGTGCTGTCCTTCATCAATGTCAATGTCTCCCGGTACGTTCAATCAGCCCCTAATGGAATTCCACCGAGAAAATCGATTCCGGTGGACGCGTTGAGACGCGCCATAGTTTTCCATTATTCTAGACAATCAACTTTGTGGATTGAAGGGTAGACTGGTTCAAATCACTTTGGGTTTTTCAAAAAGAGCATTCTGCTTGTCGAAGATCGGGAATCGATTAGACTTACATTCCAAATCAGATCGCTTTGCGGTCTTTGATAAAGTTGCTGTGTTGATCTAGAAGAATCTAGTTTCAGGTAATACGAAATCTTCTGAATTGCAGAAGATTTGAAAACTTGGACCAGCTTTACCGATGTCTTTGACCATGACATGCATTATATTGGTATTGGCAGCCATGTCGTCCTCGTCGGATGCCCTTCCGTCTGTCATGGACCGTGTCACTGACATGGTTACAATCGCTTTCAATTGTCGTCGCAAATCTGTGTTGTTACAAATTTGTTGAGGGCGTTGTCTTATCTAAGATTGTGAAAATTTAAGTCGAGAGAATTTCCATCACTTTTAAATGAAATGAGTCAAAATAAATTGAAATTCAATATTATCACCGTCGTAATCACCTTGAATCCTCAACATTTTCTCACATTTGTTCATAAAGGGGATTCCATCATCCGAAGGGAGGGTTAGACACACAATCCAAGGAATGCCAGTCACGACGACAACTCACCTGAACACACGAGTGCAGCGGAACGACGGCCTGGTCCTGGGCGCACACCGTCAGCCAGTAGCTCAGTTTGGATTCCAGATCGAGCGTGGCCAGGGTGCGGATGGTTCCTGGAAAAGAGAGAAAAAAAAGGTGGGATGAGCATTTTTATCAGATTTTACAACAAAAATAAAGTCATGCTGGGAATGGAACAACTGTGGCTTTGACAGTATTGACAGATAGTGGGACAAAGTTATTTTTGAATAACTTCAAAATAAATCAAAACAGACAAACTGCATTAATTCTGGACGCAGGTCTCCATTTTTACCTAAGGTCAAATTTTACTTTAAAGCTTTCTAAAAATCCTATTTTTGAATAATTGAACAAATCAATATTTTAAAATTTTGTGTTCACTTTACCATACAACTTTTTGTAAACTTTGGCTCACAATGGGGAGTTACTGAAAATTGATTTGTTGCATTTTCAATTGAGTGCCCCCCTCTGGGAGGAACCTCCTGCTGTGGCAGGGACCGGATTTGGTTTGGAAAATTCCACAAAATTTATCTCGTCCCTGTGAGGTCCCGCCACTGATGGTTGGGAGTGTGCATTGACGATCCCCACGTGGCAAAAGCGGGATTTAAGGTTTCGCGTGAATATTTCCGCAGCGAGCTGCTGCAACACTATCCCAAATGCCAGGCAGTCAGGCGGGATCAGGGTTTTTTTTGAATCCCAGGATGACGCGAGGATAGTGTGGCATTGATTGATGCCAACCTACCTGGTGGATGCCCGCAGGGCTTACGGGGGATTACGTGAATGATACCCGGTTGGGAGCTTTGGATTGGTACGTTCTGGATTTTTCCACCAACAAACAATAAAAACAATGAATTTTTAGAATAAACATGTGTTTTAGGTCTGGTTTAGTAAAAAAATGATATTGTTGAATTGTGATTTACAAGTTAAAGATGATTTTGAATTTGAAAGCTCAACACGTTAGAAACTTTTTTGATCTGACGGATCCAATGCTTGCAAGCTTTCGAGTTTGCAAGCATCAACATTAGAAAGCACTAAAATGAGATTTTAATACTTTGGAAAATTTTCAGCTTGTATTGTCTGACGTTTCCAACTTTTAAAGCTAGGGTACATTTCAATTTAGAATTCATTTAAAATTTTAAACTTTAAGTAGAAATCTCTGAAGCTTGACAGATTTCAAATTTGAAAACATCCAATTCTGAAAGCATTATAGTATAAGAGCCTTAAGGTTTAAAAAAAATTAAAATTATTTTTCAAAGTTTGGAAACATCAAAATTCAAAGTATGTGATTTTTTGAAAACTAGAACTTGAAACCTCTAATCCGATTCATTTGAAGCTTGATATTCTAATACTTTTGGAAGATTGTAAAGCAGTATTTTTTTAACTTGAACAAAACTTGAAAGATTGAGAATATTATGGGTCTTAAATGCTTGGGAAACTGATAACAATGAAAGACTGAGAAATATAGAAACTAAAAGAACTGTAAAATGCACTAGATTGGATGTCAGGAAAGTACAATAGGTTACCAAGTTTTGAAGTTTGAATGCATAAAGGTTAGTGCAGCTTAGAAACCTTGTAGAAGCTTAGATTTTTAGCAACTTGAAAATTTTATGACAAAAGATGGAATTTCAAATAGTTATGTTTGGTAAGACTTAGTGCGTCCATCCCGGGAGTTCCCGGGACAAAAATCCTTGGATATTCCCTAAACCGGTAATTTCCGAATCCTGGGATAATTCTAAATATTTATTTTTGAAAAAAAAAAAAACATTTTTTTGTCTGGAAACTCAGATTTGGTTGTGGGAATTGATTGATACTGAGTAATCGATAAGAATTTTGAAGCATAAGCAAATTCATATTGCTTATAAGGGAAATTAATTAAAATTAAATTTCACGGATCAGAAAAACTCCTAATGCTTTAAATATTATCCATTAAAATTTATTTATTTTTTAAACATTTACGGTTAATAATGATTTTAAACTTGACACAATCATATTAATTTATTTTTCATCAAACATCGGCACCGGAAGCAAATTAGGACAATTGCAACGAATCAAGACAACTGTTTATGATTTGTTGTTCTTTTTTTATATTTTTTTTTTTCATTTTTTTAAATTTGTTTTTAACGTAATTAAAACAATAAATGCACCGATTTTCAAATGTATTGCTCTAAAATAACCTGTACCTATTCAGACTGCAGTCCCGATTTCCCTTAGTTAGCGGTAGTGACTAAAAAATAATTTGGAAAATATGTTTTATATAAAACATGAAGTTCTAAACATTTTTAAATTTCACATTGGATCGTATCATTTTATTTGTTTTCTTTTCTTGATATTTTTTTTCAATTTCAATGATTTTTTTTGCATTTGTAGTCATTTCATGTTAAAGCTTAAATATAATTTGAATTTTTAATTAAAAAATCAAGGTTTTTTTAATTATTATTATGAAATAATTTGAATCGCATTGCACCTGTTTAATTTAAAATAATGATTCATTTTAAAATTCAAAGCACAACAAAGAACAAAAATTATCAATTTTTGATACTAATTAAACTAACTAAAAACTGCTGTTCTTGTTCAAATTGAAGTAAAGATAATCACCAATAAACAGAATTGATCTAATTCTATGATTTAAAGCTTGAAAAACTAAATTAATTTAATCAAAACGTAGATTCCCGGGGAATTTAAAAATAATTTTCCCGTTTTCCGAGAAATTAAAAACCCTGGAAAATTGGACGCCCTAGTAAAACTAAGAGTGTAAACACTAGAGAAACTTGAAAGTACAAAAGTGCAAAGAAAATTCACATAACAACTTCTTTTCGAAAAAAAAACACTTGAAATAGCAATTGAGTATCAAATGATCAAAAAAATTTCAAACATTTCAAATGTTATAAATTTGGAAACTTGGATGTTTTATGTATTTTTTCGAAAATACGTAGTTTTGTGAAAATTTTGAGCATTTAAAAAATGTTATAGCTTTCGAAATTAATTGAATTATCTCGACTTATATTGCGAAAAACAGAAATTTCGAGCATTTTTTCGAAAATACGTAGTTTTGTGCAAAAAAAAGTTTTTCGAGCATTTTTTCGAAAATACGTAGTTTTGTGCAAAAAAAAGTTTTATAACTTTGGAAATGTATGAAAAAATCCCGTGCGTTTGATATCCGTATTGTAGAAATCTGAAATTTCTAGAGTTTTCTATTTTCAAAAAAATGATACTATATTCAAAATGTATGAAAAATCCTAATCATTTGAAACCCATTATGAAAAAAAAGTGAAACTTTTAGTATTTTTTCGAAAATACTTAGTTCTGCATTTTTTTTTGTATTTTTAAAAAATGTTGTTTTTACATTCGAAATGTATAAAAAAAATCGATCATTTGATACCGATTTGTTAAAAAAAATAATTTTGAGTTTTTATTTCAAAAATTCCAAGTTTTGTGAAAAAATTGAATATTTAAAAAAAACGCGATCGTTTGATACCCATGTTGTAAAAACTAAAATTTTGAGTTTTTTTTTTTAATTCGCAGTTTTGTGAATTTTTACAGTTAAAAAAATACATTCGAAATGTATGAAAAATCCCGATTATTTGAAAACCATTTTGCAAAAACAATTATTTTGAGTATTTTTTTGAGAAACATTGCATTTTCAAAATACAGGAAAAATACATATTTTTGAAAAAAAAAAATCATGTTTTTATGAGTGAAATCGGTAGCTGACATCATCCCGATTCCAAAACACTAGATTTTTTTTTATGTTGGCATGATTTTTCATACGATTATAGCCAATGTCTCCCATATAAGGGAGCGTTCTTTTACTACGTTACGCAAAAAAAATAATTTTTAGACCCCCCCCCCCTCGTAACAAAATTTCCATACAAATTTTAAATAAATTGTATGGAGTGTAGTGTAGTGTATGAAGTGTACGACCTTCGACCCCCCTCTTCCATCTCTCCCCCACACTGCGTTACGTAATAAAATAACGCTTCCTTTGAACCATGAACAGCTTGAGAAAAGCTAAGAAGCAAGAAAATACATGATAACGTCATGATTCGAATTCCAGACACTTAGTAGCATATCATTCGAAATTCGGAAATCAAAACCATAAATTTATGATTTGCCTTAACGGTGCACATCAACCAGAGCTTTTGCACCCAGATTTTTGTTACAGATATTTTAGTAGCTTCAAAACTACGGGTACTACCAAATTATTTTTTTAGTCATCCCCTAATGTATAGTCCACAAAGTAATTTACACAAAGTTTGACTAATTTTACAATTCCGTTATTGCAGGATTGGGTCCGTAAGTTTGACAATTTTGGAATAAGAAGACAACAACTTCCTTCGTTGCTGTGCACTCTTAAATATGCTACGGACGCCTATGAAATATTTCAATGAAATGTTTCGCATTTTTGGTTAACTTATAATTTTATTTTATTTAATTGTTTTGACATTAACTACAGCGTTCAAACAAACTTTAAATGAAATTTGATGTTAGAATTCATCGAAAAACATAATTTTGACATTCATAATGCGAACTCATATCCAAATAATTGATAACACAACATGAGGTGTCCGGGTTTCGAATTGTCCGGGAATTCGAATCATGACGTTACTCTAAAATGATTGAAATCATGAGCTTGATCTTTTTAAATATTGAAAGCTTGCGAAGCTTAAAAAGCTTGACAAAAATGTAAACATAAGACACTTGAAAACAGAAAGAAACTTGGAATCTTGAAAATCAATCAGCTTGAGAAAAGCTTAGAAGATTGAAAGCTTGAAAAGCTTAGATGCTTGAGAAGCTTGGGAGGTGTTTTGGAAACCTGGAAAAACGATTATGAAATCATGAAGATTAGAAATTTTAAACCGTTGAAATCTGAGAAGTTTTGAAACAAGAACAGCTTGAGAAAAGCTTAGAAGCATGAAAAAGCATGACAGCTTGAGAAGCTTTGAAGATTAAAAGCGTGAGAACATTGGGAGCTTTAAGAGCTTGATCATCTTTTCAAGCATGAAAGCTTCACTAAAATGTAAACATAAGGACACTTGGAAACTTAAAGCTTGACAAGCTTGAATGATTGGGAAACTTGGAAGCATGAAAACTCGAACAATTGCATGTTTCAAAGGCTTGTTGCTTGAGAAGCTTTTAAAGCTTGAAAAATTGTAAACATGAAGCTTAAAAGCTAGCTTGAAGTTCGAGAGCTTTGTAAGCTTGAATAATTGAACAACTTGGAAGCTTTAACTTGTAAACCGAGAAACATGAAGGCCTGAGAAGGTTAGAAGTGGATGCTAAGATTTTGCTTGGTATCATGAAAAACTTTGAAGCTTGCAGTCCTGAAAAAATTAAATGCTTTTAAAAAACCGTTCTCAAAGTCTTCAACCATTTCCACTTCCCCTGCTTCCATCAAAGTGTCAAAGTCCGGCTCAGTCCATTTGTCCGTCCAAGTGCGAGTGCGGTGCCTGTTGGTGTGATTTATGGTATCGCGCGAATCAAGACCAGGTCCATTAATTCTGGCCCGGATTGACCGGAGCCCAACCCAACAACAACCCCAGAGGGACAACTTGGTGCGCTTACAAGCAGAAGCTCTCGGAAAAGCTCCCCCAACAAAAGGCGACCGAGAGATTCCATTGTGTTTGTGTGATCAATTTCTTGCCATATCGTACACAAACACAAATGTTTTCCTTTCGGGTTGCAACGCACTCGGTGGCACACTCACACGTGGGTTGCAGATAATGTGGGGATAATGTATTATCATTATCAGAATCGGCTCCGATGATGGTCCTGTGCGTCCTTTAAGGAGGAGAAGGACAAGAAGGAGGATTTCGGTCGCTTTGTCGGATGTCGGAGATTATGTAAAAGAGCAGATAACACGGATGATATTGAATGGAAGAGCACCATTGTAACAGTACCATATATTATTATCGGTCCTTTGGGGGGTGGGAGGGAGGGACGGACTAGAAGTCTTCTCCTTGGCCAAGCCCAGCAATTGGGGATTACCGAAGCGCAAAGCTTTCGATCGGCTGGTGATGGAGTACACCAGCAGGAGCGAGGACGAGCACGATGAGACTCAATGAAGAATGATGGCAATTTTTTTCATTAAATCAACCAACGAAGACGACGCCGGATAAGCCCCGGAATGAAGCCATTCTTACGCTAGATTACTTTTCTGGTTTGTGCCGAGTTGTGCGGGCAGCCGAGCCGGAAAGTTGTTTGTTGTGGGATTCACGGTCATTGGGTTTGGTCATGGTACGGCACTGACAAGGACAATGACGAATGCGGGTGAGAGCTCAATCGGAGGGTTTTTTTTAGATTGACAATTGTTTTGCTTGTATATAGGAGCATAGTAAAGAAAATTATGCAAAAATATGATTTACTACCTATCTTTTCAAAAAGAAAAAAAAAATAGTCTATGTGAATATTTCCCTAACGGGTTACGATAGGTCGTTAATCCTGTAATGCTCATAACTCCTTACTATTGCCAAAGTACAGCATTTCACGAACTTCGCCAAGTATGTGTCCTGTGTAAGTTTTACAACCCACTGCCAGTCTAATACATCTCCTCCAGCTCTCCACTTTACTGTCATGTTGCGAGAGATAAGGCTGATTTTTTCATTACTCATCCGGGGTCTCTTGCTCAGCCGGCGAGTCTAGTCTGAGGCCAAGAAATGAGCCATTTGCGTGCAAATTCTCCGAACCCGTGGCGGGGGTGTGTTCGGACGAGACGTTTTGCATTCCTAATGATGAACCCCTCCCGTTGATCCCCCCGGTGGGTTTACTTCCATGGACAAAGGTCACTCGTGGAAGAAATGCTTCAAGTGTTTCCTGACCGGACCCGCGCGCCATGAAATAAGCCTCTTTTACAACAGATTTGGTCATGTTTGTAGATTCTGAGTGGCATGGAGGAGGAAAAAGTAGACCCCAACTGAAGTGGGTAATTTCATGTAAAAAACCGAAGAGGGTTCGCTATTCGTGTGGTAAACATTGTTACGAATTCCGGAACTCGGTGGGACCGGTCCTTAACCGACAAAAGGACCCCACTCTGGGTACTCAAGTGTGCGCTCACACACGTACAGAGTTATACCGGTAATGAGGACATCAGTTATTGGCCCAACTTGGGTCGGTTTGACGTGGGATTACGTGCCAGTTCAGGGCTTCCACATCTTCTAGAAAAACTTGAATCTTCACGATGCAAATCTCTTATTTCTGTGAACCTCTGACTAGAACAACTCCGTATGTCTGTGGGTGTGAGTGTGTGTGTCCTGCTGCGGCATAATAATGTTAACAACTTGAAGCGGCTGTTAGCCCGTACTTCTGCTCCGTCCTTCGTACACTAGTTTTTCATAATTCCATAGTTTTTGTAGCTTTTGTACCACCACCGCCACACTATTTCTCTGCTTCGTCGGTGTTCGGCGTACGATACCGGGGTGCTTCTTCTGCTGCATTTGATGGCCCTAAAGCTTCGTCAGTCTTGCAGTGGGCATATCCTCTTTTGCCACCTCCTCCTGGCGTGGGATAAGACGTCTTAACGAGGGAAATGAACGCCATCAAATCGTCCTATTTTTGCTTTTTATTCATTTTACGTAACTTAATTTTTTTTTTTGTAATTTTTGCAATTTTTTATTTTTTTTTGCAATTTTTGCATTTTTTGCAATTTTTGCAATTTTTGCAATTTTTGTAATTTTAAAATTTTTAAAATTTTACAATTTTTCAAAAATTTTACAATTTTTACAATTTTTACAATTTTTACAATTTTTACAATTTTTACCATTTATACAATTTTTACAATTTTTACAATTTTTACAATTTTTACAATTTTTACAATTTTTACAATTTTTACAATTTTTAAAATTTTTACAATTTTTACAATTTTTACAATTTTTACAATTTTTACAATTTTTACAATTTTTACAATTTTTACAATTTTTACAATTTTTACAATTTTTACAATTTTTACAATTTTTACAATTTTTACAATTTTTACAATTTTTACAATTTTTACAATTTTTACAATTTTTACAATTTTTACAATTTTTACAATTTTTAATTTTTACAATTTTACAATTTTACAATTTTTACAATTTTTACAATTTTACAATTTTACAATTTTACAATTTTACAATTTTTACAATTTTTACAATTTTTACAATTTTACAATTTTTACAATTTTACAATTTTACAATTTTTACAATTTTTACAATTTTTAAAATTTTTACAATTTTTACAATTTTTACAATTTTTACAATTTTGACAATTTTTACAATTTTTACAATTTTTACAATTTTTACAATTTTTACAATTTTTACAATTTTTACAATTTTTACAATTTTTACAATTTTTACAATTTTTACAATTTTTACAATTTTTACAATTTTTACAATTTTTACAATTTTTACAATTTTTACAATTTTTACAATTTTTACAATTTTTACTATTTTTACAATTTTTACAATTTTTATAATTTTTACAATTTTTACAATTTTAACAATTTTTACAATTTTTACAATTTTTACAATTTTTATAATTTTTACAATTTTTACAATTTTTACAATTTTTACAATTTTTACAGTTTTTACAATTTTTACAATTTTTACAATTTTTATAATTTTTACAATTTTTACAATTTTTACAATTTTTACAATTTTTACAATTTTTACAATTTTTACAATTTTTACAATTTTTACAATTTTTACAATTTTTACAATTTTTACAATTTTTACAATTTTTACAATTTTTACAATTTTTACAATTTTTACAATTTTTACAATTTTACAATTTTACAATTTTTACAATTTTTACAATTTTTACAATTTTTACAATTTTACAATTTTACAATTTTACAATTTTACAATTTTTACAATTTTACAATTTTTACAATTTTTACAATTTTACAATTTTACAATTTTTACAATTTTTACAATTTTTACAATTTTTACAATTTTTACAATTTTTACAATTTTTACAATTTTTACAATTTTTACAATTTTTACAATTTTTACAATTTTTACAATTTTTACAATTTTTACAATTTTTACAATTTTTACAATTTTTACAATTTTTACAATTTTTACAATTTTTACAATTTTTACAATTTTTACAATTTTTACAATTTTTACAATTTTTACAATTTTTACAATTTTTACAATTTTTACAATTTTTACAATTTTTACAATTTTTACAATTTTTACAATTTTTATAATTTTTACAATTTTTGCAATTTTTGGAATTAGGTCGTTAGCTCAGTCCAGGTGTAGGAGTTGTCTCCCTGGGTCCTGCCTCGGTGGAGTCACTGGTCGGCAGTTGGACTTACAATCCAAAGGTCGTCAGTTCGAATCCCGGGGTGGATTGAAGCTTAGGTGTAAAAAGAGGTTTGAAATTGCCTCAACAATCAAGCCTTCGAACACCTAGTTTCGAGTAGGAATCTCGCAATCGAAAACGCCAATGCAATGCTGTAGAGCGAATAATTTTTCCTATTTGTGCAATTTTTGCTATTTTTGCTATTATTGCTATTTTACTTTATATGTTATTTATCTTTTTTGCAATTTTTGTCGTTTTTGCTATTTTTGCTATCTTTACTTTTTTGAGTTTTTGCTATTTTTGTTATTAGAAAATCAAAACTAGACCAAAATTTGCAAAAATAATTTTTTTTGTTTTTTTTTTGTGTATTATTGCTCTTTTTGCATTTTTTAATATTTTTGCGAGTTTTGCTTTCTTTTTTTTCTTATGTTTTTATTTTTTGCTATTTTAGGCATATTTTTTCTATTTTTGCTATTTTTTGCATTTTTTGCCATTATGTTTTTTTATTGTTTTTTTTTTTATTATTATAGCTATTTTTGGTATTTTTGCTATTTGTGATATTTTTGCTATTTATTTTTGCTAACTTTGCCATTTGTGCTTTTTTCTATTTTTTCTTTTGTCATTTTCTGTCATTTTTGCTATTTTTACTTTTCTTTTTTTATATTTTTGCTATTTGTGCTCCTTTTTGCTGTTTGCCATTTTTGCTTTTTTGCTTTTTTTGCCATTTCTGCTTTTTTTGCTATGCTTGCTTGCTTGTCTTGCTATTTTTGCTATTTGTGCTATTTTTGCGTTTTTTGCCATTTTTGCCTTTTTGCCTTCCTCACCTTACTGAGGAAAGGCTATAAAATCACTCGAAAAATGAACTTCTTAATTCGACCTCGTAGACATACCTTCACGTATACCTATCGGCTCAGAATCAAATTCTGAGCAAATGTCTGTGCGTGTGTATGTCTGTAAGTCAGTGCACCGAAAAAAATGCTTTCGATTATCTCGGGACTGGCTGAACCGATTTGGGCCGTTCTGGTCTCATTCGATCCGTCTTAGGGTCCCACAAGACCTATATTAACGTATATGAAGTTTTGTTAAGTATTTCAAAAGTTATGCTAAAAAAACGATTCTGGCTAAAGTTTGAAAGATTGTAAAAAGGGTGGTTTTTGTAAGAAAACCCGTCTGATCATACATTTTTAGAAAGGTATTTGAAAGACCTTTCTAATGAGCCCAAAACATTGAAGATCTGATAACCCTATCAAAAGTTATGAGCACTTTAGTGTCATTTGTACACATTTTAGAGGCCGGATCTCAAATATGTTGATGAAAAAGTTGTTCGGATCTATCGGGAGATCTGGCTCCCGGGATTTTGTTGATTTGAAACTCCCGGGAAAATTAAAAGATATATTTTTTTACTGCCTTAAGGCTTAAAAAACTTTAAAGTAATATAACTATTGAAAGTGAACGATTTTCATGAAACAGCCCCGTAGGTGTTGTTCTAATATTACGTGCAATGATTTTTGGGATTCTAGACCCCATACTCCATGTAGATATGTTGTAAGAAGTAAAATTTAGATAAAATTTGTGGGTTTGACATTCTTACTACAGAAACAAATATGTACATAATTGTGAGGAAGGCACCAACCACCATCGGTGGATTAAGTAACGTTTTTTTGCTATTTTTGCTATTTTTGCTTTTTTGCTATTTTTACTATTTTTGCTATTTATGCAATTTTTGCTTTTTTTGCTATTTTTGCTGTTTTTGCTTTTTTTGTATTTTTGTAACCTCCGTGTTAAGGGTATAGATTTTGCTTCTCTCCGTTAGGTTCTTTACCGTGGAAGAGAGCTTGTAGCGTGTAACACACACAAACCCTCACACAACGACTCCAGTTGACGTGTTTCGGAAGAACGAAACGGAACAGAACATGGCGTATGCTTCAATAATTCTCCATATCGTACCTCCGGCCGTACTCGACATCATCACACTTACAGATGCACACACAAACACACAGACAGAGATATTCCCGCCCAGGTGAAATGAGTGCTACGTGCCTCACGTTATTATCGCACCGAGTTCGTGCGAGTGTGTGTGTTTGTTCCCGCAGGCGAAAAACGACACGAGCACGTGGTAAAACCTTGCTCAGAACTTGTCAAGGGTTGAAGTTTTTTTTTCGAGGAAGCTGCAAAGTTCCGACTTTCAACAGTCAGAGCGCGCTTTTGAGCGAATTTTGGCACCGAAGTACAAACCGTAGTCTGCTCAAGTGTCGCGGACGGAAAGTTACGAGGAAGTCAGAAATCATTATTTGAAGTTTGGCGTGCAAACAACTCTCAACGAGAGTTAACCATTACTAATGCAGCTGAGCAAAGATTGCAAACGGAGCGCTCACCAACACATGCTCAAAATTGACGCATCGTTCTGTACTTTCCGTGTGAAATGTGACCATCTCTCTTGAGCTGTACCTATTGTTCTGCATCTCTTTGGGCGATGACGACGATGATGGCAACAACACAAGGCGAAAACAACAGCATTGCAAATAGAGACGTTACACCTTGAAGTGGGGGCTCACCGTCACCACCACCAGCAGCATCATCAAGTAGGACTTGACGGGGCTCGTTTTCCAAAGCCCAGCTATTGTAACGAGCCAGTTCAACGTCCTGATGACATGCGAAGGAGGTGGGGGGAGTCTGTGAAAATGAAGAGAACCCGCGGGTTGATGAAGATGTTTGTTTCCAATTCCATCGGGGTATAGAACAGGCAAACGGTAATCGAATCAAGGAGGATGAGTTTGCAAGAGGAGCGCACGTCAAGAGCGTGTAACGTGTCGTTTGTCACTTGAATGAAGTTATTAATGTTGGGAGTACCTTTGATGTTGAAAAACGGCCATGGATTAATAAGGTTCATGAACCTATGGGAGCGCTCATGTTGTGAAACAGCGAATAGACGCATTTTTATGCAAAACTGGAGTATCTAAAGGATATCACCCTTGGAAAAATTTGGAACTCATCGTTTGTTTTTGTTCTACTTTGAAACTTTTTCAAGGCACCTTGTGGACTTAACAGACGCGCTAAATGCTGTTTTAAGAAGGAGTTTTTTTTCTAGAATGTGTTCTAGAATAAATTTAAAATTTCGAGATAAACCGTAAACCAGGGTGACATTGATTGGATTACATTATGTTTTTAGGAATACTTTCCCAATGGTAAGGGTTTTCTCAACATAATAGTTTTTAAAACATCGTCGCCGTCTTGCTAACTTGTCGTACGTGCATTTTGGGGCCAAATTGAGTTGAGAACGCCATTTTGTGCAGCTCACAATGCCTCACCTTTTGACCTTCACTGATCCCAAAAAATCGATTTCAATCCTGAGATACTCAATAATAACCGAAAAAACTCTGTGCATTGTTGTCACTTTTCAAAAGTTTAAATCTTTTCGTGCTATCTTGACACAGCCTAAACATTGATGTAAGTGCGACAATTGGCCAAAAGGATTTCAGGTCAAATCGCATTTGACACAGGTACGAGCTCGACCACCGTAAAAAAAAATCAATTATAACTCGAGACTCCGGTAATAAAATTCAAAAAAACTTCGGGGCAATGTACAACCATATATGTCAACCAAACAATACGTGTTTGTTATTGTTTACATTATGACCTTTTGTTTTTATTTATCCAAGGCAGATATGGAATAATCTCATAAAAACAAAAAAAAAACATTTTTTTTGTGAATATCCTTGTCAGCACCACTTAAAAATATTTATTTCAATTTGTTTGTTTGTGTTTGTGTAGCGTTACAATTGCAAGTGTAGTAGTGAAAAAGATGTTCCGCCGAAAAATTAAAACGATGATTTATTTAGATTTCTTTTGTCGGTCATTTCTGTAAGTTTTTTTTTTAATTTTTCTTACTCTTGCTAGTGCCTTAGTTAAAGAAATAATTGTTTCAAAATGGATTATGATGCAACACACAGCTGAAAGGAACTCCAAAACTCTGTTATGCACTTCAAAATAACTCATTGTATCTTGATTATTCACCAATAAAACCGAATTGAAATTGAATTTTGTCGATCATTCGTGCGCGAAAGAGGAGAGCCAATGTCCCTTCGGATTTTTTCTCTTGATGAACGTCCAAAGATTTTTTTTGATGATGATTATTCCATCGCTGATTCAAGGTCATACATAAAAATCAATAATGTTGCTGATATAGGTTTTGAGAAAAAATCAATATTTATAAGTAGAAAACTAAGTTTATGAATATTTTCACAAAATACATGTAAATGTTAGGTAAAAGTCAGAATTTTTTCCAAAATTTGTTTGAACTTGTTTTGTTTATAAAATTATCGATTCATATTACATTTAAAACTGTACCAACGAAATTCTCACATTGTTTATAAAGTTGTTCTAGTGAAAATGCTTGTTAATTGTGAAATTTTTTTAATTGTGTTTTAAAAACTCGTAAAATTTATTTACTAGGCCGTTGCAAACAGTGTTGCAAATGAGTGATAGAAAAGCTGTCAATTGATTATCTCTGCACCAAAAATATCCGAGAGTAAAGTGGCTGTCACTAACGCTTGTGAGATCTCTTCTTGTGTCTCGTAATTCCCAGCGATATCATTCTCTCTCTATCACTCCTCCCCTTTTCCTCGACTATGCGCTCTCACCGTTGAGTCTCTCAATCTCTCCGAAAACTGCAATGAGAGAACGCGAGATGGCGATTAGGAGCCGACCACGCATGACGCCCCTTCAAACTGCGTTTGCAAAATAGGTTTTGTGGCGGCTTTTGTGGTTAAACGCTGTTGCGGTAGGATGTTCGTGGAGGCGAGAATGAGAGAGAAAAGAAAAATGTCAATCGCGAGTGTGTAAACACGAAAACGTGTTCGGCTATGTTCGGCACTGAGAGTTTCAATAGGGAGAGAAAAGCAGTTTTATTTGAGGCATGAATATTCAGGCGGGATAATTGTAGTTTCTGAGAGCTGATATTTTGATATTTTAACAACCCTGGTTGCAAATATTTTTAAAAATTTATGTCGCTCTTATGTGAGTTTTAGCAAATTTGATGAATAGTTGATATTGATAACAACTAGTTAATTTTTTTCTAGATAATGCTTGATACAATGTTTTCAACGTTACGAGAAATATCAGTTGCATGATTTCAGACACAAAATCAATCCTATTTTTAAAAAAGCGGAATATTTTTAATGTAATTTTTCAATTTTTCAGGTTTGCCAGACATTGATAACGGAAAACAGAAAATATGATTTAGTGCAATTCTCTACGAAATCGGTCTTTTTTCTTCAATTTTAATTTTTGTATTTTTTTATCCAACTGAAATTTTTTGGTGCCTTCGGTATGCCCAAAGAAGTCATTTTGCATCATTAGTTTGTCCGTATGATTTTACATACAAATTTGGCAGCTGGCCATACAAAAATGATGTATGAAAATTCAAAAATCTGTATCTGTATGAAGGAATTTTTTGATCGATTTAGTGTCTTCGGCAATGTTGTAGGTATGGATGCGGACTACACTGGAAAAAAATAATACACGGTAAAAAAATTGTGATTTTTTTAATTAATTTTTTATCACTAAAACTTGATTTACAAAAAACACTATTTTTAATTTTTTTTATTTTTTGATATATTTTTGAGGACATAAAATGCCAACTTTTCAGAAATTTCCAGGTTGTGCAAAAAATCATTGACCGAGTTATGAATTTTTTAATCAATACTGATTTTTTCAAAAAATCGAAATTTTGGTCGAAATTTTTTTTTAACTTTATTTTTCGATGTAAAATTGAATTTGCAATCAAAAAGTACTGTAGTGAAATTTTGATAAAGTGCACCGTTTTAAAGTTATAGCCATTTTTATGTAACTTTTTTCAAAATAGTAGCAGTTTTTCATTTTTTAGATATAGTGCACATGTTTGCCCACTTTTGAAAAAAATATTTTTGAAAAGCTGAGAAAATTCTCTATATTTTGCTTCTTCGGACTTTGTTGATACGACCTTTAGTTGCTGAGATATTGCAATGCAAAGGTTTAAAAACAGGAACATTGATGTTTTCTAAGCCTCACCAAAACAGCCCAACATTTTTGAATGTCGATATCTCAGCAACTAATAGTCCGAATTTCAATGTCAAAATATGAAACATTTGTGAAATTTTCCGATCTCTTTGAAAAAAATATTTTCAAAATTGTCAAATCGAGACTAACATGTTTAAATGGCGTAATATTTAATGTTTGTCCCTTTTGAAGTTCGTCTATAAATGGAAAAAAAATTTTGGGCTAGATTCTCAATTTTGATTTTTAGGTCATATATGACCTATCAGGCTTGAAAGGGTAAAAATATTTTTTATGCTTATGCAAACTGATTAAAAACCTATTTAAACTATAAAAATACCATTAGAGTAATGGTGAAATCCCTAAAATTTACAAGAAAAATGCATTTCACAAATTGTGAATTTGTGTCAGAAAAAATGTGATGATTAACATCTTAAGTTATGTAATTTTAAAACTTCTCTGATTTAATGGAATTTGTCTTGTATGAATTGAGATAAAATTACATTGTATAAGAGGTAATTTTCAGAATCCAAAATTACACTATTTAAATTTACACTTTTTTTATGTGAATGATTAGCAAATGATTTTTTTCTATGCGGGATGTCATGCATGAAATTGACTTAAAGGTGTAAAGCTAGAATTATGTTTTTAGAGATATCTTTTATGTTTTTTTATCACAAAATTTGGAAAATTTTGTTTCAAATTGATAAATGAACATTTCTCGAGTGCCTTTTCAAAAAGCCGTAAAATTTCATTCATTTTTAGTTTGGGCCACTTGAAAGACGTGTCAATTTGAAGCATTTTTGAAATTTGTTTTTCGTAAATAGGTCACCAATCGAGGTAAATAAAAAAGGCTTTGTTTGCGTATTTTTGAGAACTAATCCGAGGCTTTATTATATTTTTTTACAAACTACTGTATAGACATGAAAATCTCCTGGCCATGTTCGGGCAGTTCGGCGACTTTTCCATCCAGTTCCCTGAACAAAGTTGAACAAACTGGTAAAAAAAAACACACCTCGAAAAATGTAAATCTGTTCCACGAAATCGATCGCAAAAAATTTCCCAGGACGAAGCCATCGACGTTGACGACCTCGTCGTCGTCATGCAAAAAGGATTTGCATACATTTCTCACGCACACACACACTCTCACATACACCCACACAATTTCACCCACCATCCCCACCCCACATCATCCCAGCGCATTAGAAACCATTTCGACTGGAAATCCTTCAAAGTCGCGTTGGATAATTTTGCATGCTTATTTGATTATGCTTAAGGCGCGACCCCGCCACGACGTGTTTGCTGTGAGTGGGTGGTCCCCCCTCCCCTCCCCACTACTTACGCACACACACACACATGAAACATTAAGCAGGATAATCACTTCCGGGCTCTGCCGTCTACGGCTTTCGAAAAAAAATGTGGAAGTTGGAGGCCGGAAAAAGGGATATGACGAAAGGGAGTGGAAGAAGAAAGTGATCGACGTTTGACGCTTGCGGAATTTTGAAAGTCGTTTTCTGGCTGAGGGTGGAGATTAGGTTTGGTTCAGCTTCGCAGAAAAAGAAGGAAAGTGGATGTTGAAATTTCTCGTGTTCAAAATTCTCCAGAAATGGAAATGCGAGATGGGACGTGTGTGTTGTGTGCGTTTCTTTCAGAGGAGCTCAGAATTATGTCAATGAAATTTGTTTTTGTTATGCTGAAAAGGGTTGCTGACATGGAATTTCAAATTTGTTTTAAAGAAATTCCTGGCAAATTGGATCAAATGACGTGCTTTTGGGAAAGAAGGCATTCTTTGGGGTTGAGTTTGAAAATCTTTAAGTCTTCAAATTTGTAAATTTTTACATCTTCAAATTTTAAAGTCTTCAAATCTTCAAATCTTCAAATCTTCAAATCTTCAAATCTACAAGTCTTGAATTTCTCTGCACTGTTTTCCTTTAATCAAAGATATGCTACTAAACTTTACCTTTGCAATAATACATCCAGGTTTACTCTACTGTAAAGTCACAATCTCCATTCCATCCTCTGCTTAACATTCATCGACCCCGTCATATTCCTGCTTATTTGCATTGAGCAGTCATGTTGGCCCAAGAACGCAGGCTCACCTCCTGACTCCAGGACTGACTGTGTGCTGTATGCAAAACTGGGCTCTGTTTATCGAAAACATGTCACTAGAATCCCGGGACGACGCATTGGCCCATATAGAACACACACACACACATTTTGCAACACGGCCGAGCCACCGCCGGAGCAAATATTGTTGCGTCCGAAACAATGGAGCGGGCCCGAGTGCAACTTGTTACTTCCAGCAAACCCCCGGCCACAGAAAGTGGACAATGCGTGTAACGTTCGGCTGCACTGAGCAAACCTCCAGGTTGCGTACCGATTTCCTGCCTGCGTCCAATATCCGAAGCAAATGTGTTGACTTTGGAGGCAATGGTAAGAATAACTGGGGAACCTCTTCAGGAGATGCAATACGAATTCTCACCCGCAATCTCTGATGTTGGAATTTTCAATTGGTTTGATGATTCTACCTCTTGACCTAAATTGATCTTTTTTGAGTTAGTAGTTAAGTCGACATATCCAGCAAATAGAGGCTCCTCACTCACAATTCCAAAGTCCAACTTGTCCGCAATCAAATGGCCTCCGGCAGCAGCCTATTTGTCTTCCGAAGGAATCGTCGTTGTGGTTTCAAACTTATCACAACATCGACCTCGGTCAGAACTTCCTTCCGGGAACGAGCCCATTCAGTGCGCTGTACCGAACATATATCTTCACTTATCTTGGCCTGCGCATTATCCCTGGGCATCGCAATCCACGTGGAACAATTGCATGGTTTAGCACCTTGGTGTGAGCTGCTTCCACCAGGGTGACCAGAAAACGTCAGAACTTTCCAACTGGTATCCCGGAAAACCTTTTACGTAACTCGTGTTAAATCCGCAAATTCATAAAGCGAAGCCATGTTTTCGAGTTTCGTTACAGTTTGCACTACGCACGTACACCTCCAAGGTACACACACTCGTGCCGACAGGATCCTGGTTTGATGCAGCTCCACAACCGAGAGCACACGAATTTACTCGAAATGCATGACTAAATAGATCCACACTCGACGGTAATGCCGCCACGGGTTTCCCCAGGATTGAATCGGCTCGCTGGGTTGTTCCAGCCTGCAACAATGCAGTCCAGCAACACCAACAATTTGCCCAACTCATGACCGGCAACTTCAGCGTGGCGTCGATGTTATGCTTTCTTGTTTGAATCTCTATTCTGTGTTTCTTTGTTTCTTTGTTTCTTTGTTTCTTTGTTTCTTTGTTTCTTTGTTTCTTTGTTTCTTTGTTTCTTTGTTTCTTTGTTTCTTTGTTTCTTTGTTTCTTTGTTTCTTTGTTTCTTTGTTTCTTTGTTTCTTTGTTTCTTTGTTTCTTTGTTTCTTTGTTTCTTTGTTTCTTTGTTTCTTTGTTTCTTTGTTTCTTTGTTTCTTTGTTTCTTTGTTTGTTTCTTTGTTTCTTTGTTTCTTTGTTTCTTTGTTTCTTTGTTTCTTTGTTTCTTTGTTTCTTTGTTTCTTTGTTTCTTTGTTTCTTTGTTTCTTTGTTTCTTTGTTTCTTTGTTTCTTTGTTTCTTTGTTTCTTTGTTTCTTTGTTTCTTTGTTTCTTTGTTTCTTTGTTTCTTTGTTTCTTTGTTTCTTTGTTTCTTTGTTTCTTTGTTTCTTTGTTTCTTTGTTTCTTTGTTTCTTTGTTTCTTTGTTTCTTTGTTTCTTTGTTTCTTTGTTTCTTTGTTTCTTTGTTTCTTTGTTTCTTTGTTTCTTTGTTTCTTTGTTTCTTTGTTTCTTTGTTTCTTTGTTTCTTTGTTTCTTTGTTTCTTTGTTTCTTTGTTTCTTTGTTTCTTTGTTTCTTTGTTTCTTTTTTTACGTTTGTTTGTTAGAATTTTTGTTTGTTAGAATTTTTGTTTGTTTGAATGTGTGTTCTTGTTCTTGTTCTTGTTCTTGTTCTTGTTCTTGTTCTTGTTCTTGTTCTTGTTCTTGTTCTTGTTCTTGTTCTTGTTCTTGTTCTTGTTCTTGTTCTTGTTCTTGTTCTTGTTCTTGTTCTTGTTCTTGTTCTTGTTCTTGTTCTTGTTCTTGTTCTTGTTCTTGTTCTTGTTCTTGTTCTTGTTCTTGTTCTTGTTCTTGTTCTTGTTCTTGTTCTTGTTCTTGTTCTTGTTCTTGTTCTTGTTCTTGTTCTTGTTCTTGTTCTTGTTCTTGTTCTTGTTCTTGTTCTTGTTCTTGTTCTTGTTCTTGTTCTTGTTCTTGTTCTTGTTCTTGTTCTTGTTCTTGTTCTTGTTCTTGTTCTTGTTCTTGTTCTTGTTCTTGTTCTTGTTCTTGTTCTTGTTCTTGTTCTTGTTCTTGTTCTTGTTCTTGTTCTTGCTCTTGCTCTTGTTCTTGTTCTTGTTCTTGTTCTTGTTCTTGTTCTTGTTCTTGTTCTTGTTCTTGTTCTTGTTCTTGTTCTTGTTCTTGTTCTTGTTCTTGTTCTTGTTCTTGTTCTTGTTCTTGTTCTTGTTCTTGTTCTTGTTCTTGTTCTTGTTCTTGTTCTTGTTCTTGTTCTTGTTCTTGTTCTTGTTCTTGTTCTTGTTCTTGTTCTTGTTCTTGTTCTTGTTCTTGTTCTTGTTCTTGTTCTTGTTCTTGTTCTTGTTCTTGTTCTTGTTCTTGTTCTTGTTCTTGTTCTTGTTCTTGTTCTTGTTCTTGTTCTTGTTCTTGTTCTTGTTCTTGTTCTTGTTCTTGTTCTTGTTCTTGTTCTTGTTCTTGTTCTTGTTCTTGTTCTTGTTCTTGTTCTTGTTCTTGTTCTTGTTCTTGTTCTTGTTCTTGTTCTTGTTCTTGTTCTTGTTCTTGTTCTTGTTCTTGTTCTTGTTCTTGTTCTTGTTCTTGTTCTTGTTCTTGTTCTTGTTCTTGTTCTTGTTCTTGTTCTTGTTCTTGTTCTTGTTCTTGTTCTTGTTCTTGTTCTTGTTCTTGTTCTTGTTCTTGTTCTTGTTCTTGTTCTTGTTCTTGTTCTTGTTCTTGTTCTTGTTCTTGTTCTTGTTCTTGTTCTTGTTCTTGTTGCTTTTGCTTTTGCTTTTGCTTTTGCTTTTGCTTTTGCTTTTGCTTTTGCTTTTGCTTTTGCTTTTGCTTTTTTTTGTAATTCTGAGTCCAATCCAACCAAAAATAGCTTTTCTCATATTCCGCCAGAAGAGCACACCACCGACGATTGCATCGGCCGGTTACCGACCCGTGCACGAGTTGCCGCGGGGAATCCTGCCCTTGCCAGAGATCCGGAACACGCGAACCAAGGTAGGAGAAGCGAACTCTTACGTGAACGGCCCATGCCCATAATTCCACAGTTGGAGGATGGATTTGCACTACTTGCCGTGCCTTTGCCCCGAAGTACGTCATTCATTGTAACCAATTGCCTTGCTAGAATGTCGGTTTTCGGAACCTGAACGCCATCCATCGCCCGGTGGTTCTGGCCCGGTGATGTATTGGCATGCAATTTTCAACTCCAGCCCAGGTTTCCGGGTATTCCTGGCTTCTGAAAACCCATATCGGAAGGTGTCAGATGCAGACTGGCTCTCACACGTGTACATTGCGAGGGGTAGTGAGGGGAGGGGAAAAGTAACATTATTGATTAGGTTTCCCTCACCTGACCTGGCGTGTGGGGCGTTTAGGGACAGGCGAACATTTGCAGTCAGTCTTTTTTTGGATGGATTTTTTTTCTATTTGTAGTAACGTGGAAGTCGTTCGGATCGTTAAGGGTGACAAATCGACACGAAAAAGAAGCTGACTTTTGTGGATAATGTTGATAAATATAAGTAAAGTTTAAAGAGTAAAGCTCCAACTCCAGAAATGATAACGTTACTTCTAGTTTTCATGAAAATATATTTTGTCAAACCTGATCATTTTGTTATGTTGACATACCTGAAAAGAGAATAAAAAGAAGGAATTAGTATAGTTTAACAAAAGTAAGTTAAACGTTTTTTCATCTTCCACAAATCGTACGCAATATCTACCTTAAAATCAATCAATAATCATATGGAAACGATGCAGCTACACTGTTCAATTTTACAATCTTCATCATCCCATCCCGATATTGATCCAAAGCCCCGTCTAAACTAGCCCCACCATCGATTCACGGGCCCAAAACCGCAATTCGAACTCGATATTGGCGGTATTGGCCAACCGGCTCCTCCCCAAACACCACTACCTGCCAATGAACGGACGTTACCACGGGGGAAATCACATTGTTCCGTTATGTAACGACGCGCGGGATGGATATCGCGGAATCTCCGGGACAGGGACGGAAGCCGGCACCGGAAGTGAGATTAGATATGTATTGGTGTGTGTGTGTGGTGTTACATGGTAGTAGCCTCAGCATAACAGGTGTGCCGTTCCGTAAAATTGGGAATTGGGTTCCGGGTCAAACGGACGGAAGAGAAAAATGAACGAGAAACAAAAAAAGATGAAGCGGTTCCGGACATCGAGCCGGTTCCGATGGTCTGTTGCTCCGGTGGGACCGTTTGGACTAGCAACGAGCGTGTTTTGTTTACCTTTCCCATCACCAGTGAGGAGTTGGGAAGAGAGAACTGTCAAAATCACCAAGATGCGCGACATTTGAGGTTGTTTCACCTCTCCTCTAACATCTTGGTGAAAATATTTTGACAGCTCTCCTTTTTTTGGGAGATTTCACCTCCTTCATCAAAGCTTCTCACAATCTGAAACTACTCCTCGATTGAAGAACAGCACGGAGAGCTTCACGTTGAAGCACTCGTTTGATATTTCGGGGCAAAAAGGTGCCTATTATTCATGCCATAAATTATTGTTATTGCCCACTTTGCTATGCAAATGTTGTTTCGTTTTCGTCCCGGGATAAAATCAATGGAAGCGAGGAGCCTTTAAAATTTGGCCTGATCCGGTTAAGATCTGGTTCTCGTCAGAATCCTTGTGCTAGGTGGATTCGCATGTAAGCAAGTCATAAATTGTGTGTCAAGTTTTATTGCAAGTAAAACCGTTCAATTTGGATTTTTCCTCGGAGGCAGGAGCGGAGATGCTAAATAGTGGAACGACCATATGTCTTCATTATTTGGGGTCGGTGGAATTTGGTGGGCTGAGTTATGGCAGGGAGTCACCCACATGTGGAGTCACGTCGAATGATGTATTATGGTTTGACGGGCTGTGGTGGCTTCTTTTGGGAGGAATAAATTACCAAAATCGCTAATCTGTGCGATGTATGTTTGAAGGGAACATTTGATTACATGATGTTAGGTTAATCGAGTGTCAGAATTTTGATAACTTGATGATATTTGACTTAGAAATGTAGTTTCTAAATATTTTTTTTACTATCGTTATTTCTATGTATTAACAACAATTCGGAATTGGTTTCACTTTTTCTCATAGATTTTGTGACTTACTGTTAAAAACTGATATTATTAAATCCTGATTAACTTTTGCAACAACCTCCAATGAACATAGGTATATTTGTAGTTTTTTTGTGAACCATAAGTCCACGGTATTATTTTTGGTCGTTTTTAATTTTTCTAATAAATTTACGATTCTTATATTAGGGGAAATATACCCTTTCTAATCAAGCATCTATCTTCGTCATATGGAGAGTTTGATGCTCGATTTAAGCTCCAAAAATGCTATTTAGGCTATAAACTTACCAGCAACAGCACCGCCTCGAGTAAGCACGCAAATGTATGCGACTTACTGGCCAAAAAGATCAAATTTAATGCACTTTTGATCATAATTTCTATTTTGCGAGTCCATTGCTCATCATTTTGTTGGCACACACATCCGCACGCAAGATGAAAGCTTAACCGCTTAACGAAAGTCGCCATCAATATCTTTTCACTTGCGCTAACGTTTTCAAAGTGCTTAAGATATGAAATTGCATCCAACTACCGGCAACATGTTCTTTTGAACGTAAGTTAGTCACTCACTTGAAAAATAATCCCGAAACGTGCAAATAATTAGCAAGCGCCATAAAAAAAAACAAACGCGCCAAGTCTCTTGACGCTTGACTTTTGACGACCCATTCCAATCGAAGGCTGAAGAAAGCCGAGCGAGAAGTGAAGGCAAATAAAGAACAAAAGGTGGTCACCAACACTACCAACAGCGCCAGTTGGAGTAAACCAGTGATGCCAGGAAACTTTCTCTATAAATGCTACTTTTCATCACAATCGGCAGCACTAAGCAGACTCAAAAGAGTGCTGGATCAAAAAAGAACAAAGCTAAATATAGAAAAATGGGCGTGGCCCAATGCATTCTCGCCTGATTAGAATACATTTGAGAAATATATATATATTTTTTTTGAATGCTTGTGAAAGGAGTAGAATAACTTTTAATAAAAGTGAAAATAAATAAAAATGTTCACACAAAGTTGCTCTACTCGTTGGTGTACTTGGTTTTAGTAAATTTCAAGAAACACTCCAGATTATCCAGCATCATTCAAACACGACCGCTTATTTGGCTTAAAATGAGTATATTTCTCCAACAACACAGTTTAAGATTTTTCTGTGACAACTCTATCCAAAATCTGCACCAGTTTGTGGTATTGGAGATCGAAGAATACTTGAACAAAAATAATGATATTTTTTAGGAAATTTTTGGTTGAAAGTATTGTAGAGAGATGATCAACTATTCAATCTTGAATTTCCATAAGTTTTTAACATACGAGCAATTCCAGCTCAAATCAGGAATTTTTCTAGTATTTTTGTACCCGACCCTCTCCGATTTCAATGAAACTTTGTAGACATGTTATCCTAGGCTTATATTAGCCATTTTTGTGTATATGGAGCCAATAGTACTCGAAAATAACATTAGAGAAGGGCGTAAGGTATTTAAATATTTTTGTATTTTGTAATTTAAAAATTACTGTGTATCGAAGTCGTTGCGTCGTATCAATAAGTGGCCAAAGACAAACTTGTAGGAAATTGGACGGGCTTTCTGAAAAAATACACTGAAACAAAAATACACGCAACTTCTGTGAGATTTTTTGACTTTTAAGTCTAAAACTTAAATTTAAAGGTGATGTCACGATTTTTTTTCGTTCAAAATTTTTTAGGAAATAGCCTAAAATATAACCAAAAGACTGACGAAAAATGCAGGATGGTTTGTCTCTCCTAAAAAAATACAAAAATCATTTACTAAAACTGTTTTTTTGAAAAGTTGTCTAAACGTCAAATTTTTTGAAAACCGGTAGTGGGAATCGATTCTCCAGACAATTTTACACAAAAGTCTTCATATTGACCATTGTCCTATGTCCAATCCAAGGGAAGATACAGCGGTTTTAAAAATGAAAATGTTGAAAAAACGGTTTTTTGGTGGTTTTTGGCAATTTCCATATGACAGACTTGGTTTTTCAGTCTCGTAAAATTTTTTACCGGAAAGCTCGTCCAATTTCCCATTAGTTTGCCTTTGACAGCATTTCAATTGGATGTAAGGGCTTACAGATATAAGGTTAATTACTTTGCTTATAACTGAAAATAGAATATTTTTTTCAGTGTGGTAGAAACCAGGATAGTAAATTTGATTACGTAAATATAAAAACGGCATGAATCAAAAAGCTGTCAAAGGCAAATTTATGGGAAATCGGACGAGCTTTTTGGTAAAAATATTTACGAGACTGAAAAACCAAGTCTGTCATATAGAAATTGCCAAAAACCACCAAAAAACCGTTTTTTCAACATTTTCATTTTTAAAACCGCTGTATCTTCCCATGGATTGGACATAGGACAATTGTCAATATGAAGACTTTTGTGTAAAATTGTCTGGAGAATCGATTCCCACTACCGGTTTTCAAAAATTTTGACGTTTAGACCACTTTTCAAAAAAACAGTTTTAGTAAATGATTTTTGTATTTTTTTAGGAGAGACATACCATCCTGCATTTTTCGTCAGTCTTTTGTTTATAATTTAGACTACTTCCTCAAAAATTTTGAACGAAAAAAAAATCGTGACATCACCTTCAAATTTCAGTTTTAGACCTAAAAGTCAAACAATCTCATAAATGTGGCGTGTATTTTTGTTTCAGTGTATTTTTTTTCAGAAAGCCTGTCCAATTTCCAACAAGTTTGTCTTTGGCCACTTATTGATACGACGCAACGACTTCGAGATACAGTAATTTTTAAATTACAAAATACAAAAATATTTAAATACTTTACGCCCTTCTCAAATGTTATTTTGGAGTACTATTGGCTCCATATACACAAAAATGGCTATTTTCTAGACTTTTTCTTCAGGAAAGAGACTGCAAATTGCTGGAAACATTCGCTTTAGGTTGTGCCAAAAAAATTAATGTTTCAGAAAAATTGGGTTCAGCCAGATTTCAATAATGTATTGCCTCAAGAACGTTTTCACACAACGACAAATTAAAAAAAAATGTTTAGAACTCGTGACATGCGATTCATAGAAAAAAATAACACATTTTTTTCTAAAATTGCTGCGTATTTAACTTTAAATCATAGCTAGACCACATATAAATAATTTTCAGTGTTTATGTTAGTCCAGGGAGTGAAATTGCGCAAAATTTCTCACTTAAAACCAGCTTAAAAAATGTAACGTAAAAATCAGTGCCTTCATTTTGTAAGAACCTTTTGATGAACCATTCTTCATTTAGATTACCTTGTTTTTGTCACTTCAGTACCTAGATAGGGGAAAGTGGGGCAAGTGTAACAAGCTAAGGATATTCTCGTTATAACCCATAAAAAACGTTAAAAAAATTGTCGGATTTTTAAATAATCATCTTTTTCCAGGTCTTGGCTAAGACTTTGATAAAACAAGCTTTGAAAAAAATCCTGTTTTTTAATGTAACAAATTGATTTAAAATTTTTAGATTTTCCGTACGCTCTACTCTGGGGCAAGACGAACAACCCGTTGTGGCAAGAGGAACAATGAATGAAGCAACATGTTAATTTGCTAACAATTGAACTGTTACCACTTAGATACAACATATCAGAGTGTATTTGAAACGTTTCTTTCATTTTTAGATTAATAATAATATTTTACTAAAAAAAATATTGTTTTTACAAAAAAAAAATGCTTGGATGAGAAAAAGTCAATTTTTATAATATCACTTTATTTTGTATGGACAATGTTTTGTACAATTGTTTATCAGTTTTTAAGTTTTTAAGTTCTTTTATGTATTTATTTCCCAATAAAATATGTTGTTGTCACAATTCGTAAATTTTTCCCTACTAAAAATCCATATGATACACTTGCACCACCTGAACAAGATTTTTTGAAAGCTCTCAACAAAAATAACCAAAAGTTAAATCATACATTATAATAGGTGCACGTCATTGGTAGGGACACTACTGATCTAGGAAAAATAGCTTTTTGATAAAATGAACTTTAACACGAATTCTAAGCCTAATTTTGTATATTCCAAATATTATAAGAAAACAAAGGTTTTGAAAAAAACTTCATTAAATCTTATGCCCCGAGGCGTTTACGTCGTTTTGGCGGTCATGTGTAAGTAGAATCAGCTAATTGCATTGCTATCAGCAATTCCTCATTCTGGAAATAGTCAAAATTGTAAAAATTACGACCGTACGAACGGTTGTTTCTTTTGCCCCATATGGTCGTCTTGCCCCACCTTATCCTATAGCCATTTTAGAAAAATATTTTTTAATGAAAATCGATTTGATACGTTAACATCACTGATTCAACTAATGTCACAATGTTTATGTTTAAAATCTTTTTTTTTTTCGTAGAATCACGATAACTCGTGATGTTTATAAGCAAACCCCTTATATTTATATTTCAAATTTTTTGTCATTGTCTGCTCTACATCTTTGTAGAATATTATTACACTCTAAAAAATAACCCTGCAAAGTTTGAAAAACACGAAATTTCAAAATGAAAAACTTTGTTCTAAATGAAAAAATGACCCTTCTGTTGATTCGAAAAATACATTAAATTTCCCATAAAATGACGTGTTCCAATTTTTTTTACAGTCGAGTAACGGAAAATGGCAGAGTTTTTAAAACTTTTTTGTGTTTTTCTCAATGAAAAATACGTTTTTTCGGAATTCTGAGTACGCCATGAAATCGGGCGCCTAATTTTACATAAAAGTTTCTTTGACACCAAATTTCTATGTCATCACCATTTCAGGCTACAAAATTTGAAAAACACCTCTTTTTTCGCTTGCTCAATAATGAAAGGGGTCGTACCACCTCTCCGTCACGAAATATCAAAAAACGAACCTCGGATTCGTGATCAGGGACAAAAGTTACCCCTTAGGCAAATCGAAGAGGGGTCAACTACTGTGTGAGTTAGCGGAGAATTACCCAAAAATGAAATCAATTGCTACACGGAGAAAAAAGAGTTCCCAAAATCGTGAACATGCGTTCATGGAAATGGGAACCACGAACAAAGTGTTCAAATTGCATGGTACGTTTTTCAAAATCTTGTTCGCGATTTTGGGAACTCTTTTTTCTCCGTGAAAATATTGCAAACAGAGTAAAAAAAAGGTCCAGAGTGAAAGGGAAATGAAGTCGAATTGACCAAAAGCCAAAATGTGTTCAGGGTAGATTGGAATTGATCTATATTTTTTTATAATAACCTAGAAAAAGTCACTGAACCTCAGAAAAAAAATCCCACTACCCACCTGTTTGCCCTAAAAATGTGTTACATTGCAGCAGATTGTACCCAAAAAAAAAAACGCTTATTTTTAGCAGATACTATTACAAGCCCCCCAGAACCAAGCGCCTACCTTTTGGCATTGTCCATAATCTTGGCATGAAATTGCCCTCCAATTTTTTTGTGTTACCTTCCACCTACTAAACATCTGTGCAGCCGGTAGTAGCTTACACGATGGAGAGCTGTCCCCCCGGGGGGGCATCGGGACGCGCAAAGCTTCCGGATCGTCCGGAGATGAAAGAAGCCCAAGTTGTAATAATAATAATGGCAAGAAGAAGCAGCAGGAAAGGACGCCATGATACGGCATTTAGCACCATGGCAAGATCCTTAACAGGCCCAAATTGGCTACCTTTTTTTTCGGCGGTAAGATCTTGGCTCGCAGCCATTTTGTAATGAATTTTTATTTTGCTTGTGAGGACACTCGCTGGGGACCTCACGGCGAGGACACCCTCAGATTTGCATGGATGATATTTTTACTTCCGAAAATGTGGAAAAGTTTCACGTATCACACACTCGACACATTAGTGAAATTACACTTTCCCGTCACGATTCCATAAAGGCTCTTCACACAGAAGCTCGAAATCACGCTGAAGCATGTCGTTTGATCTGCGATTAGGATCGGAACCGGCATCGCCAAGAAGAAGAAGAAGGCCACGTGACAAAATCCCGGGTCAAGCACACTCTCTCTCTCTCTCTCTCTCGGCAGGCAGGATTGATGGCGATTTTCGGGGAAATTAATGACAGTACTTGGAATGGAAATCGGTCCTTGCCCAAAAGAAGGCAACGTGGTAACAAGTTGGTATTAATTACTTACGAATAGAGTGAAAGTCTGATGGTGGGCCAGTTCGGATCGTGGAGAGGTCATTTTGTGAGATTAAATCTCGGTACTTCAGAAGAGTGTTCGTAATTAATGGTGTAATTTGTAGAGCTTTTCTGTTGTGGGGTTTTTGGGACGAATTTATATCACATAACAAAAAATGGCTAAGACGAGTTTCAACAGATTAATTTGTTGAACAACTTTTGTTATGGACTTTTGTGTTGTCTACAAATTTTCGAGAAAGTCGCTTTTTATTTTTAAAAAATAAGAATTATCATCATAAAGGTGTCGCTGTTTGTGTGCATGGGGTGATTGGTCATAATAATTGAATAATGCCATCAAAAGTGCAGTGCTTCTGGGGACGCGCAGTCCTGTTTTTTCGTGATAATTTTCGTCTCTTTTGTGTCGCTGTTTGTGTGCATGGGGTGATTGGTTTTATGTGATTAGGTTTTATTTTTTATGTTATTTTCTTTCTCTTCATTTCCGCAGTCTGATTTGCGATGCCTTTCCGTCGGTTAGCAGTGTTTTTTTGCGTTCGTCGTCGGTGTGTTTTTTTTTCGTTTTTTTTGCGTGAGTGTATGTGTGTAAAGGTGCGGCTGGCTCTGGTTGTCATCGATGACAATTGAGCCAGTCTAATTTGCGATGCCTTTCCGTCGGGTCTCAGGGTTTTTTCGCGTTCGTCGTCAGTGTGCAATAACAACAAAACCTTACCAGTTCAGCTCGATAAACATCGTAACTCGTCGTTCGCTTCGTTAGTCAGTACACCACCAAACATCAATCATGTAAAACTGGTAAAAACATCTTTATTAAAAAGTTACACTTTTAAATCCTTCATCATTTAATAAAAAATAATTTTGGTTCTATCTTTCCACAGCCAGCTGTCTAAGATTAAACCATTTCAATTAAAAGTTAACAGCCGATAAACGAGAAACGTCTGTTCCGCAGCATCCGATTGCTTGCCTTGAGAATAAAACATAATACCTTTCAACAAACACTATGATTTTGGGTCGCATCATCATCTTCTATAATGAATCCTGACCAAACACCCTATCCTACTAACAAATTTTCAGGTTCCTGGCGCTTGTGGGGTGTAAGCACAGAGTAAATCAGCTGCCCTAGTAGCAACCTGCGCTAACTAACATTCCCGTCCCTTAAAATCGAGATCTACAAACTGACATGGCGGGCGCCGTTGGTGGCCAATGACTGTTACCTATTCGCAACTGATCTAGCTTTAGCAATCATGGTGTTTTATCTTTTCAGCGCATTCATACATGCTGTTGATAAGGGAATCACCACTAGATCGTCGAAGCATATAATCAGTAGTGCTGAAAGGATATCAAGGTTCTGTTCAGCAACGGAGGGGCATCCATGGGTGGTTTCTCATGCTCATGCTCATGCTCATGCTTAAAAAATAAGTATTATCATCATAAAACTTCTTTTCACGATTGCTCCTACGTTATTTATCAATGAATAACGTAGGAGCAATTCTCAACAAAATCCTTTTTTTATATTTTTTTTTGGTTACGATGTTTTCTTTGTGGGTGGGTCTCGTGGCGCAGGGGTAGCGGCTTCGGCTGCCGATCCCGATGATGCTATGAGACGCGGGTTCGATTCCCGCCTTATCCACTGAGCTTCTTTCGGATGATGAAGTAAAACGTCGGTCCCGGTTTCTCCTGTCTCGTCAGAGGCGCTGGAGCAGAAATCCCACGTTAGAGGAAGGCCATGCCCCGGGGGGCGTAGTGCCAATAGTTTCGTTTCATTTTCTTTGTTAACGAATGGTCCTGGGTTTGATGCCCATCTGCTCCCAACGAGAAAGTTTGAGACTTAGAAATACTTGAAATACTGAATAAAAACGAAAAATCAAAGTCGCTCGAAGTGGGGTTCGATTCCCCGTCCTTTGGATTGGTAAGCAAAAATGCTAACCAGTAGACCATCACGGCTTGATGAGCTATGACTGGAATTAGGAATACTGTTCCCAAGAAGCATCGCGAAACATGTTTCAAATGGCTAAGTCCGAAGTATGTTGCATCAAGAGCGTAAAAAAGTTACATTTGTTGCAATTGTTTGGAATTTGTGGTCGACACTTATTTACAACTAATTTGAAACAAAATATAATGAGTGCCTTTGACTTACTGCTAGCCTCCCGAGAAACTAAAAAAGCTGATGTTTTGCAACATATTCTGTTGCCATAAAGTTATTTTTGAAACAACTTGAACAACTTTACGAATGTTTTTAGATAGAAAGCAATATGTTATAGATATGTAACTGTAACATTTATTAGTCAACTTTTTTGTGTGCTACGTTTGTCATGGCTAGAATGTTTTGGTACATTCAATTTATGCCGCTTTCGGATTTCGAAATTTGCCGTAATATCCAGAGAAATGGGCCTTCCGGTTTAAGAAGGCGGAACTGGTCATCGAAAATGCAGAACAAACCAACAAAATCGAAAACCTATAACCATCGGATGGATTCATAACACTCCCGATAGGACCAGGACCAACAGTCGGATGATTTTGCAGAATCATCGTCTGCCATTGAATTATTTTTCCCTGGTCTAACGGTGATGAGCCTGCAGATCTCCCCAAATATAACACGATTGAACTAGGACCGCCACATTTACTGATAAGAACGCACTGTTATTTTTTTTAAAGTTTTAATCCCAGCAATGCTCTTCCAAAAGACGCCGAAAGCTCCTCAAAACGCCAGCAAAGATTGACATAGGCTTAGCTCCAGAATTAGAACGAAAATACTGGCATTACCATCTCCAGAATAGTATTTTGAACTTGCTGACACTAGCTGAAACTATCTTAAAAAGGTCGACCATCAATTTCTTGCCAATCCTCGTAAATGTGCGCGAAATGAAGCAAGCACTCTGTAAGCTGCTGGCAATTTGACAGTTCTAGCTACAGACAGATTAAATTTGCAAACTTGTTTGAAACAAAACAAAACATACGTTGTGATGGTCAACATGTTAGTTGATGATTCTGAAAACATTATCACAACAAAAATGCAACAAACTGAAAGTTGTCAAAAAATGTCTAAACAGGGTCGTATTAAGATGCACGATAGTGCAATTAGATGTTGTTTTTTTACTTTTAAATAATTTTTTTTATTTTCAATTTAATATTTATGTGTACTTTGAGTAATATCTGTAGGAGAGCGATTACTCGAAGATTAAAATGCGTCATTTTAGAAAGACAAATATATATATATATATTTTTTTACACCTGCATTCGACCCTGTTTTGTATAGAAGCCATGTTGTTTCTTCCATTTAATGTGATATTGCAATTATTAGAAATGAAATGATTTCATAAACATGAGGTTAAACTGATTTAATTTGGTTCGCAATGAATGGAATCAATCGATGCATTTGTTTCTTATGACTCTCTGTTGTGTTCATAGATAAAAATATAATTAGGATTTATTTTTTAACAAATTTTAGTTAAAAATATACTTCAAATATGAAGCGCGTTGAAAATTTAAAAGTATAATTAAAAATCCTTCGGTGAATGACAATTCGCATTAGAATCAGTTGTTCATTGATCATCTTTATTATCTTTCACTACATCATTATCAGATACAGTTCCATAGAAGGAATGAAAAATATTTTGAACTTGTTCATTTTTGTCATCTTTAGCAGAACATAATTGAGACATCAATATTCCTAACTATGTTTATTATTTGTTGAGGTTCACTTCCAATAAAAAAAGAAATCATCATGTTAACAAAATATTGCTGCAACTTAAACATAACATATTTGGTACAATTTTATTAAATTTACTTAATTTGACAACCTACACGAAACTTATTGACAACGTTCTGTCAACAAATTTCAAAACGTGGAATATGTTTCAAAACAGCTTCCAAATTGCGCTTTTCCAGTCACGCCGAAGGTTACACATTAGTCGGATCCACTCATTTGTTTTGTTTCAAACTAGTTAGGAATATGCATCGGTCACAAATAATGTTACTTGGGTTACTACCAACTAAATACGCGCTGGGTCCTTGTCCATTTGACAAGGGTTCGGAAGTTCTTCAGGGCGGGGCTTGTCGATAAAGCTGAAGTACCTCGCGCTCGGCTAGTCAGCGTAGAAATGGGTCACCGAAGCTCGGCAGAGCTAACACCTTCCAAATGCCTATGCGAGTTATTTGCATGTAAAGACTGTAGGAGAGCTGGAGATAAGACGGCCAGACGGGGTAAGACGGCCACCCTACTGTTTTAATAAGTATACTTATGAATTTTGTATTTTGAATTGGTAGCAGTGCGTGGCCGAATGGTTACGCTGTCCGCTTTGTATGCGGATGATTCTGGGTTCGATTCCCATCTGCTGCAACCTTCCATCGGATGAGGAAGTAAAATGTCGGTCCCGGCCTTGGTTGTTAGGCCGTTAAGTCATTCCAGGTGTAGGAGTTGTCTCCATGCCATAAGTACAAACAACACACCAAACCAAGCCTACTCCGGTGGAATCGCTGGCGGCGGTTGGACTCGCAATCAATGCACAGTGGTCCAGATCGCAAAATTAAGTGGAAAATGGATTTTCCGAAAAATGGTGACGTTTTGGAGCTTTGGTGTCTTCAGAAGAGTTGTTGCAAATGGAAAGGGCAACTTTTGGTTTGGTTCAAAATTAGGGTGGTTCACGATTAGGGTGATTTTGAAAATCTAACTTTTCAGGAATATTTTGGGAATTTTTGTCTTCTAGAAAGTTGATGGGCTTGCCAATCAAGCAACTTTGTCGAAGACACCAAAATTTTATCTCGTAATCTACGCCTTCTATGACCAAATTTATAAAAGCATCTGAGCAAACCTTCAAAAATCAGTTTTTGAACGTGGCAATTCAGGGTTAACTTTTAGAGAAAAGTGATATTCGGAGCACTTTTAGAGCTCTACAAAACAAACATTTTCATTTTTGACATGTCAATTTGGACTTAAGGGTCAAAAGTTACAGCCATTTAAGGTAAAAAGATGCAAATTTAAAACTTAAATATCTCAAAATGGCGCAAGCCAAATTTTAAGCACTAGGTTGCATTTGAAAGAAGAGATCTAGCACTACAAACGCTGAAAAATCTCAGGGTGTTTTCTTTAAACTTGAGATATCTTCATTTGAAAAGTCTAATTTTCAAGGAAAACCATATGGGACCACCTAACGAAATTCGAAAATTGTCCAAATATATGTTTTCCATGTAATTTTGCCCGCTGAATCTGAATCTGCCCTCAGAATTGAGCCAAAATGTCAACAAATCGATTTTGGTCATATTTTGGGTTTCCATGTAAAATTATCATTTAAACCCAAAATATGACCAAAAATCGATTTGTTGACATTTTGGCTCAATTCTGAGGGCAGATTCAGATTCTGCGGGCAAAATTACATGGAAAACATATATTTGGACAATTTTCGAATTTCGTTAGGTGGTCCCATATGGTTTCCCTTGAAAATTAGACTTTTCAAATGAAGATATCTCAAGTTTAAAGAAAAACACCCTGAGATTTTTCAGCGTTTGTAGTGCTAGATCTCTTCTTTCAAATGCAACCTAGTGCTTAAAATTTGGCTTGCGCCATTTTGAGATATTTAAGTTTTAAATTTGCATCTTTACCTTAAAATGGCTGTAACTTTGACCCTTAAGTCCAAATTGACATGTCAAAAATGAAAATGTTTGTTTTGTAGAGCTCTAAAATGCTCCGAATATCACTTTCTCTAAAAGTTAACCCTGAATTGCCACGTTCAAAACTGATTTTGAAGGTTTGCTCAGATGCTTTTATAAATTTGGTCATAGAAGGCGTAGATTACGAGATAAAATTTGGTGTCTTCGACAAAGTTGCTTGGATTGGCAAGCCCATCAACTTTCTAGAAGACAAAAATTCCCAAAATATTCCTGAAAAGTTAGATTTTCAAAATCACCCTAATCGTGAACCACCCTAATTTTGAACCAAACCAAAAGTTGCCCCTTTCCATTTGCAACAACTCTTCTGAAGACACCAAAGCTCCAAAACGTCACCATTTTTCGGAAAATCCATTTTCCACTTAATTTTGCGATCTGGACCACTGTGCAATGGTCGTCAGTTCAAACACTGGGGTGGAAGGTTCCTTGGAGTAAAAAGAGGTTTGGGTGCTCTCCCCATTCAAGCCTTCGGACTCCTAGGTTCGAGCAGAAACTTGCAATAGAGACCACAAAAGACCCGGAGGTCGTTAATGTGGATGGTTTGATTTTTGACTTATGAATTTTACTAAAATGTTTAGCAATACTGTTCCTCGTGCTAAATAATCATATGGAGTCACCTTTGTCAAATATATTGTTTGAAATAGTATGAAAATAGCTCGAAATAAACAAATAATTTTTGAACTTTAAACTAGAAGTGATTTTCATGAATTACAACTTAGGCATTTCTGTTAGAAAACAATATGTTTTCCTGTCTTCAAATATTTTTTCATGTTAAATTGACGTTTTCCCTCGGAAAAGTTAAAAAAGTGCGATGAGCTATTTACAAAAAAATGTTTTAAAAAATAATTTATTTGGTGACAAGACGGCCACCTCCGCCGGAAGTAAGACGGCCATCCGTAATTTGTTAATTTTATTTGATATATATTATATTTTTGGCGGTTTTTTGACTATTAAGACATATTTGTAGATAAGGAAACGCATTTTCAATAAAACTATCCATTTTTAATCAAAATGCTGTTAACTACCGTTTCGACAACATTCTTTACTGTGCTATAGCAAAACTCATTGAATAGTATGAAATCCTATCAAACTTTTCATAAAATCGTCAATTCAATATTGTTCACATAATTTTGATTTACTTATTCTAATCAAAATACACAAACTAATTATTTTAAATCAAATTGTGTTTGTTTTGTAGTAAATTTTCACAGTTTTTCATAAAATGTGGTCGCAATAATATGAAATTCACTTACCCAAAATATGAAATTTATAAACAGCATTTTTCTTCACATTTGAAACTTGATTTTTTTCAACCAAAATAGTTATGATATTCAGAGAAGTCTGTTCAACCAACCATGTAGAGGTTTGGCTGGATTTAGCAAAGTTATTAAGTTAATTTATAGCACTGACCGTCTTACCCCACATGGGTGGCCGTCTTACCCCGCGTGTTTCGTATATATACGATCTCAATTTTGTTTTTAAATTGCTGCACAGTATTGAAAATTGGTTTTTAGATCAACTAATTTATGTCATGTCTATAATGGACTACTAGTAGAACAATATGTAAGTAATTTGAGATCAAAATAATCTGTTGTGTAAATTTTATGAGACTTCTCCCTTAGGGTGGCCGTCTTAACCCCATCTCCACTAAATTTAAAACTACATGGAAATAACTCAAATTGTAATAAGTGGCCACGTGATCCCATAACACGTGGTTTCAAAAAGTGAAGCAGGTTTTCTTTTACACCTTTTTGGCGAAAATCTGCGCAAGAGAGATCGCTCATGTCAATATATTCGCGCCCTGTGATTTAAAAGGGAAACAAATCCAGCTTATCATGCAATTTCATGGGTATATTTTGATATGGTCATATTAATTCATATTATAAATAACATTTCTATCATTTTTTTTGGAGCACCATACTTATGCTTAAGGCTACCAACTCTTGCTGAGCAAAAATCCGTACACTTTGCCGATATGACACCATGGTGTAAAAAAACTGTCAATGTATTATTTAGATAAATTAAATTTTATATATTTGAGAATAAAAAATATAAAATTGTGTAGTTTTTACAGCAAAATGCTATCAGAGTGCTTATGACTTGCACGTTTAAAAGTATTCATAAAATAAACCGTGAATCAAATCATTATGTTCTTCATTTTTTTAAACGTTTAATATTTTACGAAATGTCAAGTTTGTTTATCGTTCTTAGTGTTTTCACGAACAATTTTCCAGAGTTTTTTTTATTGAAAAGGTCTTAAAACATGTAAAACACAACATTTTATAGGACCTTTAAAAAAGCTCTAGATTTGTAAATTCAAATGTTCAAATGTTTTCACAAGTTTAAGAAAGCCTTTGGAAATGAATAAATATATTTAGTGAGGAGTTTCTAAAAGAACAAATCTAGAGTTTTTTTCAAAGGCTCTATCAACATATGAAAAAAAATAGTTTAAAAAATCTAGAATTATTGATAATCAAGTTTGAATTGAGGAAACCCTAGAAAACTCTCCCTTTTTAAACCAAACTCACAGAAAAATAAAATTTTCTGGTTAACAAAAGCTTCAACCAAATCAAAAAAGCAATTCAATGATTAAAAAGTTGTTAAAATTCCATACAAATCCGTATTATGCGTAAAATTCCCTACAAAAATTCCGGCCTGTTAAAAATCCGCAAAGAGGTTCGAAAATCCGTATGGTAAGGAAAAAAAATCCGTACAGTTGGTAGCCTTACTTTTTTTTTTTATTAATTCCGAATTTCTCACTCCACAGCAAAGCTGGGAACATTCACCTACCTCTATGTTTATGCTAAATGTTTCAATTAATTATTGAAAAAGACGCGATGCTACTTAGACAACTTAAAAGTAGATGGCACAAGTGATATTTTGCTTCAGAAATTTGAAGAAAATTTGTTCCTGGTGTCATGTCCGTTCGTCCGTGGTAGCAGATAGAATCTCCTGACACAAATGATTATTTAAAAAAAAAAATGTATTGGATTTATTTTGAAATTTTGTTGGAGAATTTCGGTCAGTTAAATTTATGATTCAGAAAATTTAAATTAATTTCATTGAGATAAGAATTAGTAAAACAATAGTTATAAAACGAACAATATATAAAACATTATTTGTTTTCCTAGGTTCAACAATAGAGGAATGCGAGTATTTGAATAAATTTTAGGCAAAACTCATAAAAGATTGCAGAAAATTCTAATTCATAGCAAATGCTCAGCAAATAAATTTTTTTTATGCAAAATGGCTTCTTTGGGCATACCGAAGGAACCAAAAAAGTTTCACCCGTCTAAAAAATACTTAGATTAAAATAAAAAAAAAAACACTGATTTCGTAGAGAACTGCTCCAGTATTATGATCTGGGGTTCATAAAAGTTTCAGATTTTTTGAATTAATTGATATTTTGAAATTTTTTGATTGTAGCATAACTGTAATGAATTTAATTTTTTTTTTTTGAAAAGCTGACAAACGATTTTTATAGGGCGTTACTATTTTTTCTGAGAAATATTCACAACTTTGTTGAAGACACCAAGTTTATCAGAAATTCTATTCTTAAGATAAAGATATCAGAACATTTCAATTAAGCTTATACTAAATAGTGCAAATTAAGTATAAAACATCGATCGATAACAAAAAAAGTAAATCTCACCAGCTTAGTAAATGAAAACATGAAGAAAGGCTCACAATGTTTTCCTACCATTCAATTTATATTTCAATCCAATTTCCCCCCTTCCCAGAAGAGCTACTTATAAATCCCTTTTCCAAGGGAGGGAGGCCTTTTAGCTCAGCCACTATTATCCGTCGGGGAAGATGAGCTTTTCACGCTGTAATAATGGCAAAACTTCCTCAACCACTGCCGACTATTCTGTACCAACAACGCGGCAGCAAACCGGTTCGAGGCTAAAGCTAAACTGACGGTAATCCAGGACTATTTTTCCCTCCCAGCCTTCACCGCGGGACAGTTTTTCCTTGCGGGGATCATCCATAAACCACTTTTTTATATTTTGTAGTTTGTCTCAAATTCTGTTCATGAAAAGTAAAAGTGTTTCAAAACATCGAAATTGCAAGTGTTACGTAACTTACGGACGACCCCCTCCCCCTCTCCAAACGCCTACAGGGTGCAGTCCGGGGAGGAAGTGAAATTAAAAAATATAATGCTGCATAAATCTAATGGCGTAAAGTGGTGGGAAAAATGAGAGAACCGTAAAAAAAGCATAATCTTTGCTGTTGCGCGATTTACTCGGATGATGGCGATGCTGCGCGCGTGGAAAATGCTTTTTCCCCGTGGGCTGCAGCCTTAGGAAGGAAATGTGAGGGGGGAGCTTTCAATTAGGGCCTGGAAAAGCGCGAGCGGGCTTTGTTTTTTAGTTTGTTTCGTTGAGGCCGGCCAGGAAATGCAGGGCGTGTCGAGCTACTTGGTGCAGATTTTCCGCGAAACGGAGCCCCGTTTTGCGCCGGGAAACAATGTAATTTATTCCGGAATTGGCAATTAAAGGGTGGAAAATGACGGCGGCGCGGGTGGCTGATGCAAATCTGGCTCGGTGGAAAATTGAAAAAAAAATAGAGGCAGTTCATGAATAGTTGCGAGCTTTGAAGTTGAACAATGTCAGTGATTGAAAAAGGGTTTGGAATATTTTCAACGTTGAAACATGATTTGGCACTTCCAGCCGTCACAACCAGAGTTCAAATCATTCAAACGGTCAAATTGTGTGTCAAGCTATACTTAAGTTGGTTGGTTAACAAATTCGTACAGCATTTTTTGTGTTGTTACAGTAAACGTTTAAAAAGTGCTGTTTTTTTGGGCTTCGTAAGCGTTTTGTAAATATTTTAAAAGTTTATGTCGTTCATAATTGGCCATAAAAATCCTAATGCATTTTATTTTCATCCACTTCAAAATATGACCGGAAATGTTCAGGGAAATTAATTGAAACATTTAAATAAATTTACCCGCGATGTGATTTTTTACGTCTCAACAATTTTATTCTCTGTTTTTTTTTATTATCGATCTACTCTAAAGTTAATTAGATTTTTTTAAACAAGATGGAGGCTGAAATGGCGGCAGTGATATATTGAAAATAAATCCCTCACCTTTTAGATAAATTTATTCGGTATACAGTATGTAAAAAAAGTATTTACACCCCTTGGGCACTATGCACATTTTGTGATGAAACATGTGAAAAATTTAAAGTTTGACAGGAACCTAGTACAACGTTTTGTTCAGAAACTCATGCCAAACATTTTGCTACAAAAAGCTCATGAAAAGATGATTTCTATAAAAGTTATATAACAAATACTATTACGAAAATAAAAAGGTGCAAAAAAGTTTGTACACCTTTCGAAAAATTAACATAAATAATGTTATTTGTTGACAAATCACCATAAATCCAGTCTCCCAACTCCAAATAGGCATCCTTGACTGATTAAAAAAATAATTTGGATTGAATATAAAGTTTACTAACTACTTAGTATAAAAGTTTATATAACTCTGGAAATTCTATATAAAACTTATCTAAACCTAATTTTGCAAACTTTTAATTCAACTAAATGTCAATATATTACCATAGAATTGCTAAATAAACATTTTGGAGTGGGTATAACACCGTTTTGGGGGTATTTGTATCGATAGAACAGATTTTTCGTTGGAATTTTGTACCAACCCGGAATTACGTCGTAGGAAAATCCGCCGGCATCCGAACCGGTCCACGATTCACAAGTCAACCTATGTGGAATCGGAAAGGGCATAAAATTTCCGATCTTTTGATACCCATACATCTAGGTTTTCTTTAAAACCTACGTTTTTAAATACCTGGGAAAAAAGTAAAATTGATCCACGAGAACAAAAATTACGAAATTCCATACATTTTTGGCAGGTTGCTCAAACGAAACCATAACAACGTTTTTGGTTAGGTATTTAAAAACGTAGGTTTTAAAGAAAACCTAGATGTATGGGTATCAAAAGATCGGAAATTTTATGCCCTTTCCGATTCCACATAGGTTGACTTGTGAATCGTGGACCGGTTCGGATGCCGGCGGATTTTCCGACGACGTATTTCCGGGTTGGTACGAAATTCCAACGAAAATCTATTCTATCGATACAAATACCCCAAAACGGTGTTATACCCACTCCAAAATGTTTATTTAGCAATTCTATGGTAATATATTGACATTTAGTTGAATTAAAAGTTTGCAAAATTAGGTTTAGATAAGTTTTATATAGAATTTCCAGAGTTATATAAACTTTTATACTAAGTAGTTAGTAAACTTTATATTCAATCCAAATTATTTTTTTAATCAGTCAAGGATGCCTATTTGGAGTTGGGAGACTGGATTTATGGTGATTTGTCAACAAATAACATTATTTTTGTTAATTTTTCGAAAGGTGTACAAACTTTTTTTGCACCTTTTTTATTTTCGTAATAGTATTTGTTATATAACTTTTTATAGAAATCATCTTTTCATGAGCTTTTTGTAGCAAAATGTTTGGCATGAGTTTCTGAACAAAACGTAGTACTAGGTTCCTGTCAAACTTTAAATTTTTCACATGTTTCATCACAAAATGTGCATAGTGCCCAAGGGGTGTAAATACTTTTTTTACATACTGTATGATTCTGTTTACAACTAAAAATTTATTTGGAAAAAAATAGGGTAAAATAAGACATAAAATACTAATATGTATCTCTGGAAACAAATTTGGAAAAGCTTCAAATTTTGGGCCAAAGCAGCTTATGGCGCTTGTTTTCGAATGGCTTTTTGTTTTTTTTTTATACTTCATCATCCCGGTACGAGAATCGAACTCACGACCTCTGGATTGGAAACCCAGCACGCCGCTAGTCGAAACCCATCCCCTACCGGTCAGTATTCCCAGTGAGCATATTTACTCTTTTAAGGGATCTGACTTTGCCGAGCCAGACAGGAATCGAACCCATCACCTTCCGCTTACAAGGCGAAACCCGTAACCTCACGGCCACGGAAGCTCGAGTTTGAAACTGAATTCTTTTAATTTGGTAGTGTTATCTATAAAATAGTCCAAAAAAAAAAACCTCTAAAAATGGGTTTGACCATGTTTACCGGCAAAATATTGTGAACCTAAAAATAGAATGGTCGTCTTCGATCCCACGACTACAAATCAGAAATATTAAACTGTGGGATTCACGAGCGGTTTTCCAATGATGGAAGACACAAAATTTCAACAGCGGATACAGACATTGCACAAGTATTTAAGAAAAAGTGCTCTTATAAATCAAGCTTTCAACTCCGGATTTCGGGCCAAAATTTAATCAAAAGTTCGCACCGAAACCTGCAAATTAGTAATAGGATTTTGTTCTGGGCGATTCCTAACCCGTGCACGAATTTTTAAGGATATATGAGAAAAACGTTTTTCTAAAAGCTAACCTTAAAGCTTTCTTTTGTAAGAAAGAAAAAATTGCATTTTTATAATTAAATAGGCAATTAACCATTCAAAATTGACTAAAATCATGGACGAACGGACATGACACCAGGAACAAATTTTCTTCAAATTTCAATTGTTTTTTCTTCAAAACTATAACTTGCGCCATCTACATTCGAGTTGTCGAAGTAGCATCGCGCAATTACGGATGATTTCTCAAAATGTCTTATGCAATAATTAACTAAAACATTTAGCATTAGTATGGTGCTAGAAACAGTGTTTTGGCATTTAGTTTGTCTGTATGATTCTAGGTAATTTATCATGGATACTAAAATTGCCGAAAATTTAATGGAAATGGTACTTTAAATATAAATTCATACGACCATTTTATAAAATGCCCATTAGTTAGCAACTGGCTTTGTTTACGTTTTAAACCACGTGGCGCGAAGATTTTGACATAAGCGATCTCGTTTGCGCAGGTTTTCGCCAAGAAGAAGTAAAAGAAAGCCTGCTTCACTTTTTGAAACCATGTGTCAAGTCCGTTCGTCCGTGCTAAAATTTGATCGCAGAACTCAAATTTGTAGCTAAAAGTAAAAAAATTAAAAACACGCATGCAGTTTCCTCGAGCCACCGCCAGAGGCGCTGTCAATATTGTTTACGTGTGGTTTTTGGAATGGTCGTATGAAATGAACACTAAAATTTTGTTTCTTTTTTTTTTTTTTTTGCTTGTTTGCATTTAAAAAAATATATATGTGAGATAATTACAAGTTCCATTTTTTCCACATTGAAAATTTGTTGGATCAATAAAACAAAGTTCATTTGACTTTTCACTCAATGCAACACAAAACACTATACTAAAAATTAAATAGCTCCAGTTTTTTCAGATTTGAGATTGAATGTATTTTGTTTTAAAAGAGAGGAATAATAAAAAAAAAGTTTTTATTTTTTGTAATTTGTGTTTGCGCGCATACGATCTATTCAAACGTCACGCATCAAAAACTTGGTTCGATCAAACCGGAAATTGATTTGATTTGTATTTTTCGATTTGGTTCAAACTCCCAATGACCAAAGAAGCTATTTTGTTTCATTGGTTCACCCATACAAGTCTCCATAAAATTTTGGCAGCTGTCCATACAAAAATGGTACGTAAATATTCAAACAGGTGTAACTGTTGAGTGAATTTTCTGATCAATTTGGTGTCTTCGGCAAAGTTGTAGGTATTGTTGAGCACTATTCAGAAAAAATAGGTTCACGGAACAAAATTTTCGATGTTTTAATTAACTTTTTTACCACATAAACTCAATTTCCCAAAATACATATTTATTGATATTCGAGATTTTTTTAAATGTTTTAGAAGACAAAAAAACAGCAACTCTGGAGCCATGAAGAAGTATAGTTAAAAAATTTGCCACCGAGTTATAACTTTTTTTAAAGAAGGGATTTTTGGAAAAACTCAAAATTTCATACATAAGAAAACAATTTCGACCTTATTTTTTATGTAAAATTGAATTTTCAATCGAAAAGCACAATACACTTTTGATAAAGGGCTCCGTTTTCTAGATATAGCCACCGAAAGTTTGATTTTAGCGAAATATTTGCAGTTTTTCAATTTTTAAAAATAGTGACCATGAGTGACCATTTTTAAAAATATTTTTTTTGAAAAGTTCAGAAAATTTGCTATAAAATTGTCTAAGAGACATTGAAGATTGGACCTCTGGTTGCTGAGATACAGCGGCTTAAAGAAAAAGAAACACGAAAATTGAAGTTTTCTAAGTCTCACCCAAACAGCCCACCATTTTCTAATGACGATATCTCAGCAACCAATGGTGCGATTTTCAATGTTAAAACATGAAACATTCGTGAAATTTTTCAAAAACAGTATTTTGATTTTTTTAATCAAGACTTTCAAAAGGGCATAATATTTAATGTTTGGCCCTTTTAAAATGTAAATGTTTTTTTGATTTAAAAAATTTCAAAATATTTTTTTCGAAAAAATCGGAAAATTTCACGAATGTTTTATGTTTTAACATTGAAAATCGCACCATTGGTTGCTGAGATACCGACATTAGAAAATGGTGGGTTGTTTGGGTGAGACTTAGAAACCATCAATTTTCCTGTTTCTTTTTCTGGGTTAAGCCGCTGTATCTCAGCAACCAGAGGTCTAATCTTTAATGTCTCTTACACAATTTTATAGAAAATTTATTTGTTTAAGGAACACTTTTTATAACGACTGAGCTTTTCTTCCGCGTTAGAATGCCATAAATTCCGTGTTGGAATAGAGCAATTTCATACAATCTTCATCGTTCGTAAATTCCACTGCCCAATTCTCGGCCGCCCCTAATGACCAAAAGTTTCGCGTTTTTCCAACAGTCATTAATCGCAATCCTGCGCCTCCTATTTTGACAGGTTTCGACAAAACACACTCGCAATCGGCCGAGGCACAAAGCCATTACCTGAAAAGGCCCAAAACAGCAGCATAATTTCCCCCTAATTCAAACCCATAAATGACTATTGTGTCGTAAACTAATTAAAATAATTGCTGCTCCTCCTTCCTTTTCTCTCTCTCTCTGTGGAAGGGTTTGGCAACATCAAAATTACCATGACTTCCACCTTCCTTCACTTCCTTGCTTCGAAAACGGAACCTGTTGTCTAGCGTGACAAAAACCGCTCATTCAGCACTTTTCATGAATTAGTTTTTCGGCAAAACGCGCCCGACTGAATGGAAGTCCTCACCTTTCCCGACGGCCAAGGCCGGTAAACAAAGGTTCGCGGCAACGCAACAATGGCCACGACACGCAAGGAGTCAAGAAGAAGGGATACCATTCAGTGGAAATCAGGGCTGGAATGAAGAGAACGGTAATGGTCATGTTGTCAAAGCCAAACTTAAGCCGACCCTGGGACGCCGCTCCCCTTTTTTTTGAGTAAAGAAGGCAGCAATGGAAAATAAAAGCAGTAAAATGAAATGCAAGCAGAAAAAAAGTGGAGGGAAATCTTTTCACTTTCGCCGGGCCAGTTGTTTGCTTGTTTGGCTGACAACAAGAAGGCAGAGGCGTTGGAGGGGTGAACGTAAACAGCTGAAAGAACAACAATTTAACAGAACAACAGAACAACAGAACAACAGAACAACAGAACAACAGAACAACAGAACAACAGAACAACAGAACAACAGAACAACAGAACAACAGAACAACAGAATAACAGAACAACAGAACCACAGAACAACAGAACAACAGAAGAACAAAAAAAACAGAACAGCAACATTCCTGTTGACGTTCCTGACCTCTACAAAAACACAAACAAAGCTAGCAAAAGGTGGCATCTCCCAGGAAGTCCCCGGCACAAAAAAGGGTTACGGAACACCAAACACGACGGTGCGACAGAACGGAAAATCTTTCTGCTCGTTTTTCTTCGAAAACAAAACCTCCCAGTTCGGGCATGCGGAGCCCAGAAGAAGTTTGAAATTTATGTCCTTTAAAGGTTTTTCGCAGCAACTTTTTGCGGTCTTTGCCTGGTGGGCACATGAATTAGATACATTTTTCATACCCACCGGCGTGACGTAAAATGTGTCTCGTCCCTAGGCTTTTCCGGGGGAAGAAAAATGAAACTTCTTCTTCAGCTTCTTTAACAAGAGGTAGACAACTTTTTATCTGGAGAAAAACTTTCCCCTCGCCCAACAACATCCGCGAAATGGGGCTCGCCAATGAAGGGCGACGATTTCTCAGCCAAGATTTAAGAGTCAATGAAACAAACAAAAAAGTTTAGGCAAGCATGAATTATTAAGTTTAGTGAAAATGCAAATGAGGTTTTGCAAATCAGCGCAGCAAGCTTCGTGGGTGGGTGAGGGGAAGGTGACCAATATTGGGCCCCGTTCGATGAACCTTTCTTCACCCCCGGGGGAGAGTTTATCAACTTTGATTGGGGCGAGTGAAAAGTTTTTCAATCGCCATCGCCTGAATTAATGGGGATGAAATGAACTTCCAAAGATTGTTGCTTTAGGGCAGAGTGAAGAGGGGGATTAAAGGGAGAGGAAGGTAAGATGGAAAGCCACGTCGGAGTATGCAGACTCTGATGAAGTAGTTTCAAAGAACAAAGTTTATTGATGCATAATTTGTGTGTGTGATAAAGACTTGTTTCATTAAGTTGTAATCTAGTGAAACTTTAAAGGTCGACGCCTTCATGAAAGTGCCATGAAATGAATATTCTTGCTAGCTTCTTATTTCTTGCTGAGCAAAACTCGTAGGTTCAAAGTCACGTTAACTCAGAAGAGACCGTCCATAAACCAAGTTTTTTGCTGTGTACAACAATTAAAATCTTTTACACTTTTGCTTTCAAAACACGCTTCTCAATTATAACACCTTCACTATCATTTGTACATCTCGTTCCTTCGTAAAAAAGCCAGTAATTAAGAGGACACAGAGCCATTTCGTAACAATCTTCCCTTTCCTAGAAGAATCTTTTTCTAGCCCTACGTATGATACGCATGTCCTAAAACAGGACCAAATTGGACATGTTTCCGGTACTTTACACCGGGCTACGGAAGCACGTGCGCTCGATTAAAGTGCCGTGTCTTCCGGGGTATAGGCCATCTGGAGTGGAAGCATCAGTTAGGCCAGGTGACAGACGGAGTCGTAATTTCGAAGCCAGCTCGCGAACGTGACATGAGACTAATTGTGCTGAAATGGATCTGGAGGAGAGGATTTTTATTGTTGTTAAGGAAAAAACATTTAAATTGGACCATTCAGGACAGAAATGTCTAAAATTCTTAAATTCTAAAAATTCTTAAAAATTCTAAAAATTCTAAAAATTCTAAAAATTCTAAAAATTCTAAAAATTCTAAAAATTCTAAAAATTCTAAAAATTCTGAAAATTCTAAAAATTCTAAAAATTCTAAAAATTCTAAAAATTCTAAAAATTCTAAAAATTCTAAAATTTAAAATTCTAAAATTCTAAAATTCTAAAATTCTAAAATTCTAAAATTCTAAAATTCTAAAATTCTAAAATTCTAAAATTCTAAAATTCTAAAATTAAAATTTAAAATTTAAAAATTAAAATTTAAAAATTCTAAAATTTAAAAATTCTAAAATTTAAAATTTAAAATTCTAAAATTCTAAAAATTCTAAAAATTCTAAAATTCTAAAAATTTTAAAAATTCTAAAAATTCTAAAAATTCTGAAAATTCTAAAAATTCTGAAAACTCTAAATATTCTAAAAATTCAGAAAATTCTAAAAATTCCAAAAATTCAAAAAATTCCAAAATATTTAAAAATTCTAAAAATTTTAAAAATTTTAAAAATTCTAAAAATTTTAAAAATTCTAAAAATTCTAAAAATTCTTAAAATTCTAAAAATTCTAAAAATTCTAAAAATTCTAAAAATTAAAATTCTCTAAAAATTCTAAAAATTCTAAAAATTCTAAAAATTCTAAAAATTCTAAAAATTCTAAAAATTCTAAAAATTCTAAAAATTCTTAAAATACTAAAAATTCTGAAAATTCTAAAAATTCTGAAAATTCTGAAAATTCTGAAAATTTTTCAAATTCTTAAAATTCTTAAAATTCTTAAAATTCTTAAAATTCTTAAAATTCTTAAAATTCTTAAAATTCTTAAAATTCTTAAAATTCTTAAAATTCTTAAAATTCTTAAAATTCTTAAAATTCTTAAAATTCTTAAAATTCTTAAAATTTTTAAAATTCTTAAAATTCTTAAAATTCTTAAAATTCTTAAAATTCTTAAAATTCTTAAAATTCTTAAAATTCTTAAAATTCTAAAATTCTTAAAATTCTTAAAATTCTTAAAATTCTTAAAATTCTTAAAATTCTTAAAATTCTTAAAATTCTTAAAATTCTTAAAATTCTTAAAATTCTTAAAATTCTTAAAATTCTTAAAATTCTTAAAATTCTTAAAATTCTTAAAATTCTTAAAATTCTTAAAATTCTTAAAATTCTTAAAATTCTTAAAATTCTTAAAATTCTTAAAATTCTTAAAATTCTTAAAATTCTTAAAATTCTTAAAATTCTTAAAATTCTTAAAATTCTTAAAATTCTTAAAATTCTTAAAATTCTTAAAATTCTTAAAATTCTTAAAATTCTTAAAATTCTTAAAATTCTTAAAATTCTTAAAATTCTTAAAATTCTTAAAATTCTTAAAATTCTTAAAATTCTTAAAATTCTTAAAATTCTTAAAATTCTCAAAATTCTTAAAATTCTTAAAATTCTTAAAATTCTTTAAATTCTAAACATTCCTAAAATTCTTAAAATTCTTAAAATTCTTAAAATTCTTAAAATTCTTAAAATTCTTAAAATTCTTAAAATTCTTAAAATTCTTAAAATTCTTAAAATTCTTAAAATTCTTAAAATTCTTAAAATTCTTAAAATTCTTAAAATTCTTAAAATTCTTAAAATTCTTAAAATTCTTAAAATTCTTAAAATTCTTAAAATTCTTAAAATTCTTAAAATTCTTAAAATTCTTAAAATTCTAAAAATTCTTAAAATTCTTAAAATTCTTAAAATTCTTAAAATTCTTAAAATTCTTAAAAATCTTAAAATTCTTAAAATTCTTAAAATTCTTAAAATTCTTAAAATTCTTAAAATTCTTAAAATTCTTAAAATTCTTTAAATTCTTTAAATTCTTAAAATTCTTAAAATTCTTAAAATTCTTAAAATTCTTAAAATTCTTAAAATTCTTAAAATTCTTAAAATTCTTAAAATTCTTAAAATTCTTAAAATTCTTAAAATTCTTAAAATTTTTAAAATTCTTAAAACTCTTAAAATTCTTAAAAATCTGAAAAATCTTAAAATTCTTAAAATTCTTAAAATTCTTAAAATTCTTAAAATTCTTTAAATTCTTAAAATTCTTAACATTCCTAAAATTCTTAAAATTCTTAAAATTCTTAAAATTCTTAAAATTCTTAAAATTCTTAAAATTCTTAAAATTCTTAAAATTCTTAAAATTCTTAAAATTCTTAAAATTCTTAAAATTCTTAAAATTCTTAAAATTCTTAAAATTCTTAAAATTCTTAAAATTCTTTAAATTCTTTAAATTCTTTAAATTCTTAAAATTCTTAAAATTCTTAAAATTCTTAAAATTCTTAAAATTCTTAAAATTCTTAAAATTTTTAAAATTCTTAAAATTCTTAAAAATCTTAAAATTCTTAAAATTCTTAAAATTCTGAAAATTCTTAAAATTCTTAAAATTCTTAAAATTCTTAAAATTCTTAAAATTCTTAAAATTCTTAAAATTCTTAAAATTCTTAAAATTCTTAAAATTCTTAAAATTCTTAAAATTCTTAAAATTCTTAAAATTCTTAAAATTCTTAAAATTCTTAAAACTCTTAAAATTCTTAAAAATCTGAAAAATCTTAAAAATTCTTAAAATTCTTAAAATTCTTAAAATTCTTAAAATTCTTAAAATTCTTAAAATTCTTAAAATTCTTAAAATTCTTAAAATTCTTAAAATTCTTAAAATTCTTAAAATTCTTAAAATTCTTAAAATTCTTAAAATTCTTAAAATTCTTAAAATTCTTAAAATTCTTAAAATTCTTAAAATTCTTAAAATTCTTAAAATTCTTAAAATTCTTAAAATTCTTAAAATTCTTAAAATTCTTAAAATTCTTAAAATTCTTTAAATTCTTAAAGTTCTTAAAATTCTTAAAATTCTTAAAATTCTTAACATTCCTAAAATTCTTAAAATTCTCGATTAAATTTTCAAAAGGCCCTATCTGCATAGGAAACCCATGAGGGATAGGTTGTTTTGAAAATTTAATCTAAAATTCTTAAAATTCTTAAAATTCTTAAAATTCTTAAAATTCTTAAAATTCTTAAAATTCTTAAAATTCTTAAAATTCTTAAAATTCTTAAAATTCTTAAAATTCTTAAAATTCTTAAAATTCTTAAAATTCTTAAAATTCTTAAAATTCTTAAAATTCTTAAAATTCTTAAAATTCTTAAAATTCTTAAAATTCTTAAAATTCTTAAAATTCTTAAAATTCTTAAAATTCTTAAAATTCTTAAAATTCTTAAAATTCTTAAAATTCTTAAAATTCTTAAAAATTTTAAAATTCTTAAAATTCTTAAAATTCTTAAAATTCTTAAAATTTTTAAAATTCTTAAAATTCTTTAAATTTTTAAAATTCTTAAAATTCTTAAAATTCTTAAAATTCTTAAAAATCTGAAAAATCTTAAAATTCTTAAAATTCTTAAAATTCTTAAAATTCTTAAAATTCTTAAAATTCTTAAAATTCTTAACATTCCTAAAATTCTTAAAATTCTCAAAATTCTTAAAATTCTTAAAATTCTTAAAATTCTTAAAATTCTTAAAATTCTTAAAATTCTTAAAATTCTTAAAATTCTTAAAATTCTTAAAATTCTTAAAATTCTTAAAATTCTTAAAATTCTTAAAATTCTTAAAATTCTTAAAATTCTTAAAATTCTTAAAATTCTTAAAATTCTTAAAATTCTTAAAATTCTTAAAATTCTTAAAATTCTTAAAATTCTTAAAATTTTTAAAATTCTTAAAATTCTTAAAATTCTTAAAATTCTTAAAATTCTTAAAATTCTTAAAATTCTTAAAATTCTTAAAATTCTTAAAATTCTTAAAATTCTTAAAATTCTTAAAATTCTTAAAATTCTTAAAATTCTTAAAATTCTTAAAATTCTTAAAATTCTTAAAATTCTTAAAAATCTTAAAAATCTGAAAAATCTTAGAATTCTTAAAATTCTTAAAATTCTTAAAATTCTTAAAATTCTTAAAATTCTTAAAATTCTTAAAATTCTTAAAATTCTTAAAATTCTTAAAATTCTTAAAATTCTTAAAATTCTTAAAATTCTAAACATTCTTAAAATTCCTAAAATTCTAAAAATTTATTGAATTTTTAGAGCAAATTTTCAAAATAACCTATGTGTCATGAATTTCTTATGCAGATAGGACCTTTTAAATATTTAGTCTAGATTGAAGATTTTTTTTAATTCTGAAAATTTTACGATTCAAATATTTTTCAAAATGGAATAATTTTTATATCCTTTTATTTGTGGAAATGATAAATATGATTAATCGGGTTTCAACAAAATTCTTCGCACGAGTATAAAAAACACTATGAAATTAGTCCTTCATCATCATCAAGCTAAATTTCAACTCCCAAATGCGTATTTTCACTCATGTTCAACCAGACTCACTTATCAAACAATTTTCCCCGGAGGCTAACTTTTGTCCAATTCATCATTTAGCGTTCGCCGAAACTTTCCACCCACCGCACATTGCATCGCACAAAAGCCCTAAATTAAGCCACCCCTTTTGGGAGTCATATTTACCGCGCGCACCTAATCTCAGCCGACCCACCCCAATTGCCAATCCAATTTGAGTGCGAATCGGCAACATTCACGACCATCAACACAACCCCCCAAAAAGTTGTTTTCCAGCGGTAATGAAAATTAACAAAATTAGCGCCCCAATTTGGGGAAAAGCCAAACTTTGCTGTTTTTCGCAGAATCAGCGCCGCCGTTCAGGAAAAGTGACGTAAGCGCCAAAAAGGATTTCAAAGTGACTGATTGGCGGTTGCTTCACTTTTTCAAAGAATGCTCTAAGATTAAAGAAGACGGCAAAGATTTCTGCAATCATTCTCCGGCTCACCTACGGTGAAGAGTTGGGATTTTATCCTTCCCAATTATCCTCTTGCTTGAGCTTTACTATCCTCGTTTTTTTGTGAGTGTGAATTTCTGAATGTGTGAAACTCACACACACTCGTTCACTTATATTCAATCCCATTCCCGAAAGTGTTTGCAGGAAGAAGTGTGTTTTTTGTCTTCGTTTTCGCAAAAGAAAGTGTGGAACAAGAGCGGAATTAATGAAATTGAAAATGGCATCCATTCAGTCAGTCAGACTTGGAGTCAGTCAGTGAGCCAAACAAGTCAGAGCTTCCAGTTGGGAGTTGCTGTGTGGGAGGTTTGTGACTCTTAGTCAATTATTTCTCATTTGAAGGATTTTTGTTGATTTAAAACTTCATAAACCAGAATTAGAGAAGATTTCAAAATTAACGACTAGTTTCAGAGTTCAAACCGATTTCTTCTACAAGTTCAAGAACAAATTTACCCACTTCCATAATTCAAACTTCATCCTGCGGTCATTAGTATTCGCAGCCACAATCACACCCACTAATAGTAGCAAGACTTATAATTCCGCTCCGGGTCGTAACGTTCGGGGAAAGAAAACTTGTTCCTCTGTCAAACTCGCTGTGAACTGAGAATTTGAATCTCCCCATACGGTCGGTGTTAGATCGGGCCCATAATTCCCGAAAGTCTCTCCGGCATAGTCGTTTGTCTTTTTGGACACGCAAACCGAACTTCACGACCATGTAACTCGCTAACCCGAAAAACTTGGAAGCAAAAGTCCTCCACCCTCAAACAAGTTGAGGTAAGACGAAGGAGTTTGCACTTTCGACCCGACACGTCGAGAATGAGAATGTCCGGTCTCGGTTTGGCGCTCTATTTTGCCTCTGCCCGAGCCATGGCGTGACTGGTTCCCTTCGTTCCGACAGCACCGGTTCTGATGAGGGGCCATAGATAAGAGATTGGTAAATCCTTCACCTTTTGCCGGGGAATTTATTTCTTTCGGGCCGACTTTGCGAGGAGGAATTCCAGTTGAAATGACAAAAAACGCAGAACCAAGCAATAACTCAACAACTCAACAAATCAACAAATCAACAAATCAACAAATCAACAAATCAACAAATCAACAAATCAACAAATCAACAAATCAACAAATCAACAAAACAACAAATCAACAAATCAACAAATCAACAACACAACAACTCAACAACTCAACAACTCAACAACTCAACAACTCAACAACTCAACAACTCAACAACTCAACAACTTAACAACTCAACAACTCAACAACTCAACAACTCAACAACTCAACAACTCAACAACTCAACAACTCAACAACTCAACAACTCAACAACTCAACAACTCAACAACTCAACAACTCAACAACTCAACAACTCAACAACTCAACAACTCAACAACTCAACAACTCAACAACTCAACAACTCAACAACTCAACAACTCAACAACTCAACAACTCAACAACTCAACAACTCAACAACTCAACAACTCAACAACTCAACAACTCAACAACTCAACAACTCAACAACTCAACAACTCAACAACTCAACAACTCAACAACTCAACAACTCAACAACTCAACAACTCAACAACTCAACAACTCAACAACTCAACAACTCAACAACTCAACAACTCAACAACTCAACAACCCAACAACTCAACAACTCAACAACTCAACAACTCAACAACTCAACAACTCAACAACTCAACAACTCAACAACTCAACAACTCAACAACTCAACAACTCAACAGCTCAACAAATCAACAAATCAACAAATCAACAAATCAACAAATCAACAAATCAACAAATCAACAAATCAACAAATCAACAAATCAACAAATCAACAAATCAACAAATCAACAACTCAACAACTCAACAACTCAACAACTCAACAACTCAACAACTCAACAACTCAACAACTCAACAACTCAACAACTCAACAGCTCAACAACTCAACAGCTCAACAACTCAACAACTCAACAACTCAACAACTCAACAACTCAACAACTCAACAACTCAACAACTCAACAACTCAACAACTCAACAACTCAACAACTCAACAACTCAACAACTCAACAACTCAACAACTCAACAACTCAACAACTCAACAACTCAACAACTCAACAACTCAACAACTCAACAACTCAACAACTCAACAACTCAACAACTCAACAACTCAACAACTCAACAACTCAACAACTCAACAACTCAACAACTCAACAACTCAACAACTCAACAACTCAACAACTCAACAACTCAACAACTCAACAACTCAACAACTCAACAACTCAACAACTCAACAAATCAACAACTCAACAACTCAACAACTCAACAACTCAACTCAAACGTTGATGAACCAAAATTTCCCCAATTTTCCATGGAATTCCACCTCCCCATTCTTCAACGTCTCCAGACCAAACTTCGACCCGCAAGGTGGAAGTTTCACCATCTTGTGCACGGTGCACACGTCCTGGTGTTGATCGTCTTGGTCTTTGGTCTCCTGCTGCTGGCGCGTCTCGTGCAGCGGATATCCTTTTTCGGCAGCAACAGCAGGTCGAACTACCCATGCCGAGAGAGGGGAGGCATGAAGGTGCAAGTGGTATCTTTTCCTTCCTGCATGTATTTTAATAATTTATGGTCATATCAGGAGCGGCAACGTGTTTTACCGTAAAGGTAAGACCCTGCAGGGGCTGGGGTCCCTTTAATTCGCTGCAACCTCCGTCATCGCTCTGGCAGTTGGAGACGTCCCGTTCTGCGCTGAAGGGTTCATAGTAATTTCCAACGAAAGGGAACCGTTTGGCCTAGACATCTGGTTGAAATGTGATAATGTCTTAATGGAATTTGGAAATTTAATTTATTATTTCGGGGCGGCGGTGGTATTTAGTTGAAAGGAAAACTGACCCGGTCTCCTTTCACGAGCAGAAAATTGAATTTCCTTTTAAGCTTCGTATCAACACAAAAAAAGTCCTTTGAAAGTGCCAAAAACCCAATCACATTAGAATTGCAAACAAAACCACGCGCAAATCTCGCACACTCGAGCAACTTTTCCCACCATTGTCATTGCTATTCCGAGTCCGGGATATTCCGCCACCGGAATCGTGTTGGTTGCATGTAATGGGAATAAATTCTAGCTCAAGCTCAAGTCAAGTCAAGCACCAGAAATAGCAGCGAGCAAACCAAGGATAATGAAGCTGAAATTAGATGAGAGAACGTGATTTGAAAAAGAGCGACCACACCGACAGAGCTGCCAAGTAATGGAGTCGGAGCTCTACCCCCTGGGGTTTGCTGACTGCCAGCTGGGGGTAGTGACGTATGCTGAATAGAAATTTTCTTCAAGAATGAGTTTTGGCACTGTGACGTCATTGTTATCAGAATTCTTCAGAAAATCTGTTGTTTGAATATCAGTAATTCGCTACGTTTTCGCAAATCGAATTTTGTTTGTATTTTTTAGTTTGAATAATATTAATAATTGTGTGTATTTTTTAGTTTTTTTAAGTCCAAGTTTCCGAAGGCTTGATTGTTGAGGCAATTGCAAACCTCTTTTTACACCTAAGTTTTCATCCACCCCGGGATTCAAACTGACGACCTTTGGATTGTTAGTCCAACTGCCTACCAGCAACTCCACCGTGACAGGACCCAGGGAGACGACTCCTACACCTGGATTGAGCTAATGAACTAACTCTCTAGATTATACCGGGGCCAACATTTACTTCCCCGTCCGACGGAAGGCATGATCAGACAAATCTCGTCTCAAATTTTGTCACTGGGACCTCCTGGGATCGAACTAGGCCGACTGGGTGAGAGGCAATCACGCTTACCCCTACACCTCGGGTCCCGGCAATCACAAACAGTGCAATTCTCAAAATGTGTTGTTATATGTTTTAGCTTTTTTTTAATTTAAAAACTCATTTCAAGATGCAATATTGAATTTGCAATCGACAATAACTGTATTTTTTGTGAATTGCACCGTTTTCAAGTCAAATAGGCATTTCAAGATGTTTTTTTTTTTCAAATAATGTTCAATTTGTTGCAACTACAAAAATAAACTTTCTGTAGAAAAAGTTCCCCTCCGATTTTTTTTAAATACTGAAAATTTCCTACAATAAGCTTCTTGCAGTTTATTCAATTTTTTTTAAATTAGTTTTTCCAAGCTTTTTTTCTTATTGGCATAATTTTGAAATATGAAAAAATTGCCTCATCATTTCAAAATGTCCAAAATAAGTATTTCAAAAGGTTACTCTCAATTCTTTGAACATGAAATTATTTTTAAAACAGCAGAAATTTTTAACATTGAAAAATTAACCAATTGTTTTCGAGACATCGTAAGTTGAAAAATGAAGGATAATATCCACTTCCATTCAATTTCAAATGCAAATTTAAAATAGCAACTATATTTTTTTTTAAATTTTACAAGACAATTTTATACATTTTTTTCCAAAAACGATTATATTTTTTGTTACTGTAAACCGGGGTGACATTAAAAGGATTTAATTTGTTTTTTTTTTAATGTAATATATTAAAACATGTACTGGGGTAGGCCACAAAATGTTCATGTGTGTCTTTACAAAAAAGTTTTTTTTTTTCAATAGTGCTTTTAGAAAAAAATGTTTACTTGAAAATAGTTATTTAAAAAAAAGGATGTGTTGATAGTTTCTTACCATTTTCGGCCTAAAAGTGTACATATTGAATTCATTATATCAAATTGACCATTGATAAGATAACTTTGGATGTATTATGGGAAAAAATACAATAAATTGTATGTTGTGCTTTTTTCAAAATGTATATAAATTTTAGGGTAAGAAAATGAAAAGCAGCATTGGTAATAATTCGTTACAATTAGATTTTTTCATAAAAAATATGTAAAAATATGTATATTTATACAAAATCTATTTTGTAATTTAAAAAAATACTTAAAACTTGCTCTACTTATGATGATAACTTATGATGCCTATAATCCTGAATATATTTTTGAACGCTGTTTTAAAATAAGGCTGTTAACTTATCTTCAAACTTATTCAAAACTTGTTGAATACTTTTTTTCCATCTTCCATACCATTCCGTTTGTATTTGTTTAGTATTTTTAATTTTGCAAAAAAATAAGCCTAACATAGTTACTTATGATTAGGGTTAGTGAAATTTCACGATTTCGCGGACAGCGTGAAATCCGCGAAATTTGTATTTTTCCGCGAAATCTCGTGAAATGTTATGTTTGTGTGGAACTGTAACGATTTTTTTCAAAATATTCTATCAAACTCAAATAAGAATAAAAATAATCTTAAGAACTACTGTAGAATTAAGCGAATGAGTACCCTTATTCAATTACTAATATGGGTTAATGAATTTTGACGATTTCGTGGATGGTTTGAAATTCTTGAAATTTATCAATTTTGTCAAATCATTTTTTAAATAACATCATAATAAATATTCCAATCAGTAAGACTATTTGGGTAAATTTTATTAGTTTAAATAATTGTTCGGATTTTTCAGTATTTTGAGAAACTAACTTTATTTAGTAATATTTTGATTCGCTGTAGTAAAAAAATACTACTATTTTATTTGAAAGGTATAATTTCAAAAGAAATTAAAGAAATTAGGCTATGTTTTATTCAAAATAAAATAAAGAGTTTTTTTTTTAACTTTGAAATCGCCTTATAAAAATATTTCATATTTTTTTCTGAGTCCTGATTAATTTTAACGATCTAAGTCTGTTCTTTTTTGGGTAATTCTCTACCAACTCACACGAAATCGGGAAAAGTTGCCCCGACCCCTCTTCGATGTGCGTGAAACTTTGTCCTAAGGGGTAACTTTTGTCCCTGATCAAGAATCCGAGGTCCGTTTTTTGATATCTCGTGACGGAGGGGCGGTACGACCCTTCCATTTTGAACATGCGAAAAAGAGGTGTTTTTCAATAATTTGCAGCCTGAAACGGTGATGAGATAGAAATTTGGTGTCAAAGGGACTTTTATGTAAAATTAGACGCCCGATTTGATGGCGTACTCAGAATTCCGAAAAAACGTATTTTTCATCGAAAAAACACTAAAAAAGTTTTAAAAATTCTCCCATTTTCCGTTACTCGACTGTAAAAAATTTTGGAACATGTCATTTTATGGGAAATTTAATGTACTTTTCGAATCTACATTGTCCCAGAAGGGTCATTTTTTCATTTAGAACAAAAATTTTCATTTTAAAATTTCGTGTTTTTTCTAACTTTGCAGGGTTATTTTTTAGAGTGTAACAATGTTCTACAAAGTTGTAGAACAGACAATTACAAAAATTTTGATATATAGACATAAGGGGTTTGCTTATAAACATCACAAGTTATCGCGATTTTACGAAAAAAAGTTTTGAAAAAGTTACTTTTTGCGTTTCTCTTTGTTTCGTCGTCCGTGTCTGTCGCGGGTGACCATGAACGGCCATGATCGATGACGACCAACTTTTTCAAAACTTTTTTTCGTAAAATCGCGATAACTCGTGATGTTTATAAGCAAACCCCTTATGTCTATATATCAAAATTTTTGTAATTGTCTGGTCTACAACTTTGTAGAACATTGTTACACTCTAAAAATAACCCTGCAAAGTTAGAAAAACACGAAATTTTAAAATGAAAAATTTTGTTCTAAATGAAAAATGACCCTTCTGGGACAATGTAGATTCGAAAAGTACATTAAATTTCCCATAAAATGACATGTTCCAAAATTTTTACAGTCGAGTAACGGAAAATGGGAGAATTTTAAAACTTTTTAGTGTTTTTTCGATGAAAATACGTTTTTTCGGAATTCTGAGTACGCCATCAAATCGGGCGTCTAATTTTACATAAAAGTCCCTTTGACACCAAATTTCTATCTCATCACCGTTTCAGGCTGCAAATTATTGAAAAACACCTCTTTTTCGCATGTGCAAAATGGAAGGGGTCGTACCGCCCTCCGTCACGAGATATCAAAAAACGGACCTCGGATTCGTGATCAGGGACAAAAGTTACCCCTTAGGACAAAGTTTCACGCAAATCGAAGAGGGGTCGGGGCAACTGCTGTGTGAGTTGGCGGAGAATTACCCTTTTGTATAAAAATTTCGATTTCGTAGCCAGTTTTATTATTTTTGCCTATTGATTTTAAATTTAATTTATGAAATGAGAGATGTAAGCCTTAAAAAAAATTTGAATGAAAACCTTTAAAAATATTTTGAATGGGTTAATTGTCGCAGAAAATTCAAGCTATTTTACTAATTTTGGCTGAACAAGATTGTTTAATCTTACTTTGATATGAAATTTAATAAAATGTAAACTTTTTGCTTCATTAGTCGAATATAAAACAGCAGTTCAATAAATGAAAATACGCATGCCCTACATTTTGTTTCAAAATATAAAAAGAGCCCATCCATAAACCAGGTGGAAACTTTTTTGATAATTAGAAGATTTGTTTTTGGGTCACGTTCAAATTTAGTGAGGATTGTTTTTTTTTGTTTATTGAAGAATAATTTATAATGAAGCACAAAAAGTGGTTTTTGTGATTTAAACATAAGATTTTGAGAGTAATTATAACATTTTTCACGTTCCGCGAAATTTGCGTGAAATTTTGGTGATTTGAAATTGAGGTCCCCGTGAAATTTGCTATTTTCCAGCGTGAAAAATCACTAAGCCTACTTATGATGCCTATAATCCTGAATATATTTTTGAACGTTTTTTTTTTTAAATAATGCTGTTTATCAATGTTTTATAAATTATAGTTAACTTATCTTCAAACTTATTCAAAACTTGTTGATTACTTTTTTTCATATTCCTTACCATTCCGTTTGCATTTGTCTCGTATTTTTTATTTTGCAAAAAAATATAAGCCTGTCATAGTCATCCATTTTATGGTACCAGATTTTGCACCATCCTAAACTCTAATCAAATAAAATAATTGAGATCTTTTAGCGTCTTTTTCTGAAATGTCATAATCATGACCTAAGACTATCCGAAGACACTAAACCGCAAAAAATCCTTTTCAAGATCCATATTTTCGAATATTCTTCCGCCTATTGTATGGAGTCTTGTAAGGAAAAACTAAGAGATCATGCATAAACCACGTGGCCTTGGAATTTCTCAAAACATATGAACAATATTAAACTTAATTAAAAAATAAAAATTTTTATTGTTGTTACTGTTTATTTATTTTATCGTTAATTTTCGATTTTATACAGAATCATACAACTAACATGAAATTAAAAGTCATCTTATTTAATGTGGATTTACATTGTATACTGCATAATTTTTTTCAATAATATGAATTATTTTTCAAAAATTAAAATCTGTTTCATCTAAAAATTTATTTCTGATAAAAATTTAAAAAAAATCACAAATTTAAATAACATAACTTTAATACCGAAAAGGTGTACTGCTTAATTCACTTCTTAATTTTGTAAGAAAGGCTCAATTTCACCACTTCTTGGATAAAAAATGGGTTTGGTTTAGGCTTTTATTTTTATTCTGTTTAATTCAAAATCATAGCAGATTAATTAAGCAAAAAAATATTTTCGAAGCTATACGAATTATGATGTATTTATTTTTCATAGGCATCACGAATTCTAGAAGCAGAAGTTCTAGTTCATTTGTTTCTTAAACTAAGTCACTTAACGAAACTCTGTCCTAAAAAATGATGAATTCAAATCGTGCTTGGTAGAAATTGATAAACAGATAGTTTTTTAAGTATCAGTATAATTTCAGCATAACATCATTTAAGTTTGATGTACTATTTCGTACTTGACATGGACATGGATTGTATTTTTTTCATTGAAGCCCACAAGAGTAAAATGGTTTTTAATTGTTTCGAAAGGGTTTTTACCTTAGTTGTGTGCATCTCATGTACCCAAAAGAAGTATCAACATACCTGAAAAGATAAGAAATATTGATAAGCAAACATTATTCGAAAGTCATCAAATCTACATTAAAGAACTGATCTCGGCTAAATAATAACAACATCGAATGGTTTTATTCGAGTTTTAATCCCAATCAAAGAAAAAATATTTATTCCGCTTTTATCGAACCCCCAAATGTGCACCTTTCGTGTTCACCGTAAATAACAAACCCACAAAATTTACATCAACAAAACTACACCACTCCTTCCAAAAAAGCGCCCATAATTGCAGCAATCGCTGCTACACCCCGTTTTACGAGCCCAAATCCTTCGTCGAAAGTAAATCCAGTAACAAGATAATGACTCGTTCAATTGGGGTACCTTTTCCGGGCGGCATTACCCTCTGGGCTTAATGCAGCACCTTTCACGACCTCCCCGGAATTGGTACTTGACATGGCACTAAGCGAGTGTATGGCTATGGAAAATCGCACTCAACACTTCCTTACCCACGGAAAAGGAGGGTGAAACTTAAGGTTAGGCCAGTCACGCACGGAGAGGAAATCTGGAAACTGTCAAAATAAATCATGAGCTGCGATTTATTGGATGTGGCCAAATCTGTGTGTGCCACAGAGATCTGTGTATCGATACGGGGCGGCACGATTCTCCAGAACGTGCATCCTGCGAGGGTTGGTTGGTGGTGGTGGTGCTTCTCCTTAATGGAGCAAACACACACACACACACACGCAACTGATTGTCTGAGTAAGTGACGAGAGTGACAGCAGCTACACCAGCGGGCTTTGCATGTCATGAGGGAATTAGACGAATTTACCTTGTCATTAGACACATGTTTGACAGCGCTGAACGGTACAGAGTGACTGGCGTTGTAACCAGGGATGCCAGATACACAGATTTGTCTGTGTTTCACAGACATTTGAGCTCGTGTCAGACATTTTTTGAGGTGCACAGACTTTTTAAAAACTTCATTAAATTGTTATTTTGTAAAAATATCAATCGAAAATTATTTCGTTAGTCTTCAAATGCTTAAAAACACATTTTTTGATGGATTTCTATGACTGTAAATTGATATATTTGAATTTTAGACAAAGGCACAGACATACACAGACTTTTTCACAGACATTTTAAAAAATCATGTGGCATCCCTGGTTGAAACGGTAGATTATATGACGCGTCTGTTTGCCGACATGAGATCGATTTTACTTTGCGATTAATCGTGATGATTGCCTTGACAAACGGGTTTTTTCTTTTTTTGTCAAAAATGATTGAAAACAATCCTAACAATTACATGTGAATATTTTATGATATTGGTCCTCTGTATTAATGATTTTTTGATTTCTTGAATTGTTAGTTTCGATGAATTGTTCTACATTTTTCATTACATCATCAATGACATTTTGGAAAACTTTTTACTCTAGGCATTGTGAATCGTCCAAAGACAAACTTTTAAATTTGCTTGAAAGAAAAACGCCCAACTTCTGCAGCCATCACCACTTGTCTTTTCCGCAAGCTGCACTTATTTATTCAGTCCTTGCTAAGAAGATGAATGAAAAGCAAGAATTCATTAGTAGGGGAGAGTGGGGAGACTTGATCCCCGGGGACACTTGATCCCAAGCCTGTATCTCGTCAGCATGTGGGTAAAACAATTAGCTTTGTTCTAGAAAGTTGTGCGAAATTAACTAAAACTCATTGTAGAAAACAAAGAAAAAAATTAAAAAATGTTTAGATTGAGTTACACACATTTTTCTAAAACGAGCTGCAAAAAACTTCCAAGAGATCTTTTTTTCTTTTTTTGATATGCATAGAAAACACTAAAAAAATATTAAAAAAAATATTTTTTATACATGAATTGTTTGATAAACTTATCAACTCCAAAACCCTTACGCATTTGATGTTAAATTTATCGTCATACTATTTTTACAATCAATTGTTTAAAAAAGTGCGTTTAGGGAGACTTGATCCCTGCATTTTTACAGTCACTGGAATCAGCCTCAAGATTAATTAATTGGGCTGGGTTTTCATACATAGTTTCGTTTAGTATAGTTGTACATAACATACTGCAGTTTGAACCTTTTTTCAAAAGTTTTGTAAACAAAAATTTCCAGCTTTTGTAAACATGCTTAATTTTGGTATAAAAAATATTATTATAAGTTTTTAAATATTTTACATACTAAACTTGTTATATTTTGAACACAAACGTACAGGTTTTATGTGAAATTGCTGTAACTTATAGAAAATTAAAAGTTTGGATGAATAAGAAACATTTTGCTTAAGATTTCTTCAAAATATTGAAAGGGGGATCAAGTTACCCCTAACATTTTTCAAATGCCGGTTTAAAATATTTTTTAAAAACGCTTGGCATGATTCGAAGAGTTCATCTGATGAAATACCCTTATTAGCCAAACATAGATGAATGTTTAAGCTTTCAATTCATGCAAAAAGTTTATAGTTTTGTGAGAAATTGACAGAGTTATGTGCGATACAAAAAAAGGGGATCAAGTCTCCCCACTCTCCCCTACTTGAGCGATTCCTTGAAAACTTATTTAACCACTTTGGTTGAAAGTTGTGTCTTCGCGTTTGCCTGTCTACTTCGCTTTTTTTTGCAGCTCAAACCCCCAAGAAAAGCCCCAGCTGGCATGCCACTTGATTCCGGCAAAACTAAAGGAACTTCCAAGTGTCGCCACCACTTTTTTCCCCACCCAACTCCCACAAGAAGCAGCAGCAACTGAGCATCTGCGGAATGTGGCAAATTAATTTGCCCGAGACATGCCTCCACTCTCCTTTCAGTTGACTCCTTTTTCTACTGCTCATTTGGAGTCCCGGGGAATGAAAGGAAAACACTTTTTTTTTCCTGGTGCCTCGTGGTTCGTTAGTGCCCTGGAACGGAAAGGAATCGGTCGTTTTCAAGTGGCGTCGCACTGCTGGTCTGAGGAGTGGAAGGAAAAAAAATCTGCCAGGACTTTGAAAATTTTCACTGCCGAGGTTCCTTGCGAGAAGTGCCTGAAGTGGACGTCGAAGGTGTAGCGAAATGGACTGCCGAGGCGCGTTAATTTCTTCTCCTTAATGCATCGCTGGAAGTGTTCATTACGACCAAGATGGTGGAATCTTCAATTTTTGTGTTTGCACCTTTTGTGTGAAACTGCTCCAGCGATTTGATTGTGGAGAAAAAGGAAGCTTAAAGTTCACTCTGCCGAAACATTTTATGTTAGTTTCTTTTGACTTGATTTCTGCTTATCGAAAATTTTCCAGATTTAAAAATCGACAACATCTGATCAACAACTCAACTCAACAAATTTTCAAATCATCAACTAGAAAAATCAACAACTCAACAACTCAACAACTCAACAACTCAACAACTCAACAACTCAACAACTCAACAACTCAACAACTCAACAACTCAACAACTCAACAACTCAACAACTCAACAACTCAACAACTCAACAACTCAACAACTCAACAACTCAACAACTCAACAACTCAACAACTCAACAACTCAACAAATCAACAAATCAACAACTCAACAAACCAACCTCAAAATTTCCTCAAATAAATTCGCAAATATTCTTCCAGCTGCATTTGGCACCATAAATCACACTCCAGTAACTTCTGACAGTCAACTTGAAGTGACACCCAACTCCGTAGTCTGGTCCTTCGTCATCTTCACCGTGCCAGGCGAATATTTCAGCTCCAAGCAGACTCTCCCAGCACTGCTGTTCACTTCCCACTTTGGAATGCAAAATCCGACCGCACTCTGCGAGATGAAACCGAAACGGTTCAGGTGAAAACTAAAAAAAAACTCTCAAAAGCCGAAATTAAATTGTCTCTCTAATTGAGTCATTTTTTCGGGATCCTACCATTTTTGCCAACATGTCCCCGGAATCTAGGAATTCCTGGTTTTTCTCCCTTCGGGGGAGGCGAGTTCACCGATAGCTGGGTGATCTCCGCAGGAAAGTTTTTAATTCAATTTGTACCTGATTTATTGAATAACTCACCGGAGTGGCTCTGCACCGCTCTCGGAATGCACACTAGGAATTGCACACAGGAAGCAGCAACAGCGCTGGAAAGTTGTAACATGATTGGGAATCCCCCGCACCCTAAACCCCCCCTCGTGGAGGACGCCTGCTTGACTGGTGGCGAAATCTTTGCTCCAACCATAAATCCTTCCCCGAAGGGTTCTCTGAACCTGGTGGGACACAATTTGCAATCGCGAGAGAGAGCGGAAGTGGGATTTTGCTGAAAGTGAGAGATTAATTTAGCGGACACGTGGAGCGGAAACATGCACGAGTGCCAATCCCCCCCGGGGGGTTCACGTGGAGGAGCAGCGTTTGATTCAATTGGAAACTGGACGCTCGATTGCAGATAGCTTGATAATTGAGGGAGACAAGATCCGCAAGTCCGAGCGGGTAATTTCTCGGGAATTAAGTTTCAATTTTGCTTGTTAATTTAGTGTGGCAGAAGAAGAAGGATGCAGGACAATGTTGCAAGATCAATACTGAAGGCTCAGTGCGAATTACTTATCTCACAGTCTTGCAATCTTACAGTATGCACCTTAACAGTATTACAATCTTACAGACTTACAAACTTACAGTCATGAAATTTTACAGTCTTGCAATTTTACAGTCATGCAATCTTACTGTCCTAAAAACTTACAGTCTTCCAATCTCACTGTCTTAAAAACTTACAGTGTTGCAATCTTACAGTCATGTAATTTTACAGTCTTAAAAACTTACAGTCATGCAATTTTACAGTCTTGCAATCTTACAGTCTTGAAATCTTACAGTCATGTAATCCTACAATCTTGCAAACTTACAGTCATACAGTCTTTCAGTCTTACAGTCATGTAATTTTACAGTCTTAAAAACTTACAGTCATGAAATTTTACAGTCTTACAATCTCACAGTCTTGCAATCTTACAGTATTACAATCTTACAGACTTACAAACTTAAACTAATTAAATTTTACAGTCTTGCAATTTTACAGGCATGCAATCTTACAGTCATGTAATTTTACAGTCTTAAAAACTTACAGTCATTAAATTTTACAGCCTTACAATTTTACAGTCTTTCAGTCTTACAGTATTGCAATCTTACAGTTTTGTAATTTTACAGTTTTGAAATTTTACAGTCTTCTAATCTTACTGTCCTAAAAACTTAAAGTCTTGCAATCTTACAGTCATGTAATCTTACAGTCTTGCAATCTTACAGTCTTGTATTCTTACATTCTTACAAACTTAAAGATTTGTTGCATGTTACAATTTTAAAACCTTAAATTTATCCAACGATCACTTAGTTTTAACCAACTTTAAATTAGCCACCATCAAAACAACCCCTCAATGATTAATGAACGTTTCACATTCCCGAGCTTCCGGTGGCCACTTCCGGCTGGCTGCAACTTCTCCGCGCCCCATTCTCCTTGAAAAGTCCCGCATCTCCTCCAGCAAATTACGCAGAATCGATGAAACACCAAGGACGATCTTTTCTCCGAAAATCATCCCGTGAGCAAAAACGATTTTTCTCCGACCTGACGTTGGCAGCCGGAAGAGCATTTATCAACTATCAGCAGCACCACGGGCTCGTGGCCACCGGCCAACATGCACTTTTTTCCCAGGCACTAATAGTGCGATGGTCTGTCAGTTGTCAGATGGCGCGCGCGCCCGGGATGAGGGAGGAAAAAAATGGCGAATGTCACCACCGTAAAGGCGCACCATTCATTGAGCCCTTCTTGGGAAAATCAAGCCACGGATTGCAACACAATCAACGGAGTTGCTCAAAGTTATTAAACTTAGTCTTGGATTTGGGCAAACTCCCGGCGAGGACTAACTGAACATTTTGAGTTGATGCAACCGGAACTAATGAACAGAATCAACAGCAAGCGTCGAGGGTTGCATTTCGCGTTGATTGATAAACGGAACTTTTTGATTTTTCTGGCTTTCAACTCAAAAAGAAGACTAGTTGCATAGTTGTTGCAGGGTTAGAACTGTGCAACTTGTGCCATTAATTTATACACTCTTGAAATAATTAAAAAATCACGTTTTATGCTGAAACTTTTCACCATTTTCTGGCTTCAAACTTCAAAAAGAAAACTCGTTGAATAGTTGTTGAAATGTTACAACTGTGCAACTTATGCTACCGACTTCGAAACCCATAAAATAATGGCGAATCATGTTTTTTGCTGATCTTTTTTAGCTTTTATCTAGCTTCAAACTCAAAAAAGCAAACTTGTTGAATAGTTGTTGCAGTGTTACAATTGTGCAACAAGAGCTATCGATTTTTAAACTTTTGAAGTAAAGGCAAATTATGTTTTTAACTGAAGCTTTTTGCTTATTCTGGCTTCAAACCTCAAAAAGAGAACTTGTTGAATAGTTGTTGCAGTGTTACAACCAGGCCCGTAGCCAGGGGGTGGACTTTGGACTAAAGCCCCCCCCCCTCCCGACATTTTCAAAAAACATATGGGAGAGAGGGAAGAAGAAAACATTTTCTTCTTCGAGCCCCTCCCCCCCCCTCCACCCGTACCAAAATTCTGGCTACACTCCTGGTTACAACTGTGCATCTTGAGCTATCTATATAAATTTCTTAAAATAATGAGAAACCATGTTTTACCTTAAACTTTTTGCTTTTGCTGGCTTCAAACTCCGAAAAGGAAAATTTGTTGAATAGTTGTTGCAGTGTTACAACTGTGCAACTTGTCTTTCGATTTAAAAACTCTAAAAAAATGGCAAATCATGATTTTCCTGAAACTTTTTGTTTTTTTTTCTGACTACAAACTGGCTTCAAACTAACCCTGTCCGGACGTGTGGATCAATCGGACCGGGCACTGAACTCACAATCCAGAGGTCGCCGGTTCGAATCACGCGGCGGACGCTGTAAAATTCTTTGTGTAAATATAGGCATTCGGCGCCGTTGCTCCGTGCCATACCTTGTTTGTTTGTTTGTTTGTTTATTTATTAGTAGCGTAAGGGAAACCCATTTTGATTGCTACTTTCGTATTTGTTGCAGTAATACAACATGACTTGAAAACTATTCCAAAACGCGAGACACTTCCCGTGAAAACCTGCTTTCGTTCTCGATCGCTTAACCTCCGTTGGCAGCATGTTCCGCCTTCACACACTTAGGAGCCCAGGGCGGTGAAGTCCTTGTAGATAAAAGGAAGACACTAGTGGTGGTACTAGCAATGGTGGCCGACAGCTATAAAGTCAACTTCGTTTTTTCTCAAACTGAAAAATAAAATTTGTTGAATAGTTGTTACAGTGTTACAATTGTGCAACTTGTGGTGTTTTAGTTAAAACTTTTAAAAAGATGGAAAATATTTTTTTTTGTTGAAGCTTTTTACTTTTGGTGGCTTCAAACTCCAACAAAAGGTTTCGTAGTTGTTGCTGTGATACAACTGTGCAACTTGTGCTATCGATATTAAAACTTATGAAATTATGACAAATCATGTTTTTTGCTGAAACTTTGCTGTTTTTGCTGGCTTCAAACTCATGCTTGAAAACTTGTTGAATAGTTGTTGTATTGTTACAATTGTGCAACATGTTTTCCAATGGTTGATGTTACAAACTAGTTGCATACGAGTATGTAATTTGTTCACTGCAAATTGCTTTAGCAAACATCGTTCAGCTTCACCGTTTGGGCAACAGCTTACTTATTGTTCTACAGTTACTGTGTTTTCTTCTATGTGAACTTGTTTAAATTATTGAAACAAGAACGAAAGAACAATTTCTCGTCGTAGTCGTAGTGTTGAAGATAGTCCAAAATCAATTTATGGAACTACTTTTCAACATGTAAACTATCAGTGAATTTCATGTAACATTGTTGAACTTTTCAATGTAACATGATCGCTTGATTGTTAAAGCTGTTGCACAAAAGTTGCAATGCTGTTTTTTTCAATATTATTTAGTTAAATAGATGTCTTTTTTGCAAAATTTGTCATTTTTGGACTTCTGCCAAAGGGTTGAAGATTGCGGAACAAACAGTCAAACGCAGAAGCGACGTACTTCCGGCCTCGCCCCGGTTCTCTTAGGGCAGCAATCAACAAATTTTAGCAGAAACCCCGAATCCGTTGCGTCTCTTGGGAGTACAACCAAAAAAAAAAGAAGTCAGCAATTTTGCAGCCCGCGAGCTCCATCAGAAGGCAGTTGCAGACTTGCCGTTGATTTGCAAGGGAAATTCACTAAATATTGGCACTTCGGGTGCAGCGAGCGAGAGATGCGTTTGGCAGCTTCATTTGGCCTCAATTTTTGTTGGCCGAGGTGCCAATCAAGTCGTTATCGGGTTCCGGCGTGGGGAAATATTTGCATGACGTGATTGGAAGTTTTCAGACTTGGTTAGCAGAAAAGATTGGGTGCAGTCATTCGAACGGTATTTCATTTCAATTGAGTGAGATTACAGAGGAAATTCTTATTAAAAATAGATTATAGATTTAAAGATTGAACGATTGTAAGATTGTGAGACTGTGAGAATTTTAGAATGTAAGATCACAAGCCTGTAAAATTGTAAGACTATAAAGTTGCCAGACTGTAAAACTGTAAGACTGCAAAATCACAAAATTAACAAATTGCAAGACTGTGAGATTGCAAGTCTGTAAAATTATTAGACTGTAAAATTGCAAGTCTGTAAAATTGCATGTCTGTAAAATTGCAAGACTGTAAAATTGCAAGACTAAGAAATTGCAAGACTATAAAATTTCAAGACTGTAAAATTGCAAGACTGTAAAATTGCAAGACTGTAAAATTGTAAGACTGTAAAATTGCAAGACTGTAAAATTGCAAGACTGTAAAATTGCAAGTCTGTAAAATTGCAAGACTGTAAAATTGCAAGAATGTAAAATTGCAAGTCTGTAAAATTGCAAGACTGTAAAATTGCAAGACTGTAAAATTGCAAGTCTGTAAAATGCAAGACTGTGAAATCGCAAGTCTGTAAAATTGCAAGTCTGTAAAATTGCAAGACTGTAAACTTGCAAGACTGTAAAATTGAAAGTCTGTAAAATTGCAAGACTGTATAATTGCAAGACTGTAAAATGCAAGACTGTGAAATCGCAAGTCTGTAAAATTGCAAGACTGTAAAATTGCAAGACTTTAAAATTGCAAGACTGTAAAATTGTATGACTGTAAAATTACAAGCCTGTAAGATTGTGAGCCTGTAAAACTGTAACACTGTAAAATTTTAAGAGCGTAACTGTTCAATTGTAAGTCTTTAAAATTAGAAGACTGTAAAATTTTCAGACTGTTACTGTAAAATTGCGATACTGTAAGAATCTTACAGTGTAAGATTACACGACTGTAAGACTGCAAGACTGATAAATTTAAACTTAAATCGACGCAATAAAACAGACATTCTCGGCAAGGACAATGCAATAACCATCAATTCGAACCGCAAACCCCCAGCAGGGGTTAAGTAACGATGTAACATTACTAAACCCTGCCCGATAAACACATTTCCACATCGCAAATAGGCAAGCGCACACACAGAGATACATAAACATTGCATAGAGCCCACATGAAAACAATCAACATTTCTCGTCGTCAAATAAAACATCGCCACCAGGAAAAAGCTCAGCCCCTGCCAATCAGGGGCAGGGCTTTGGATTCTGGGTTTTATCCTCGGAAAAAGCGATTGTTTGCGTGCAAAAAGAAGCAATAGCGGCAAAAACTGTTGGCCCCAACATTGAGCATACAATTATTGATGGTGGAAACAATGTATAGAGATGTGTTTGAACTAAGTTGAAGTAGTTTTGAAAATGTTAAAAAAATATTTTTTATTGATCTTATTTCTAAAAATATCTTTAAATAAATGAAATTTAAAAAAAAAAAACATAAACCCTTTTCAAATGTGACTCCCCAGCGCAGGGAAACCCCATTCAACAATGCATTTTCCCGGGGAAAATGCCATGAAAAAAAGCCCGAGGCACAGAGCTTTTATTCGACCACTTAGCGTGTGTTTTTACGTCAGACTGGGCCTGGAAAATGCACTGTCCATGGCTCCACTTTTGCTGGGTGGTTGCCAACGAAAATGAACCGGAAAAGTTGGCCCAATGTCGCTGGCATTGTGCCCCCTCCCGTCGGGCTCGACTCGAATTCAGCCGGGGAGAGCAAAATAAACTGCAAAATAATTATTGTAATTATTTTATGTCGATTGCGGCTAACGGGACGAGTGATATGCTGATTTCGAGCAGAGTTTTGCTCGAGAGCAAAGGATAATGCATCATGCAAGGGGATTTCGTAATTTGCAAGCCGAAAAAAAAAATCGTCGAATTTTGTTCGCTGTAATTACTGCGGTCTTTTGGGACAGCGAACACACACGCCAATTCGATAAGCTCTTGGCGAAAAAGGATTGAAAAAAGTAAAACATGATTATTTTAATGAGGTTGGGAGTTTTTTATGATAAAGGGACGAAATTATTTTCCTTGCATAACATGGATAATGAAAGCTCGGATTGCACATGAGGATTGATAATTGAATAAAATCAATATCTTTTGATGCACTTATGACCACTTACGAGCTTAAACAAGCAATGAAATCATTGCAATGAGACATTAAGACAAGCAGACAAGAAGACAAGAAGACAAGAAGACAAGAAGACAAGAAGACAAGAAGACAAGAAGACAAGAAGACAAGAAGACAAGAAGACAAGAAGACAAGAAGACAAGAAGACAAGAAGACAAGAAGACAAGAAGACAAGAAGACAAGAAGACAAGAAGACAAGAAGACAAGAAGACAAGAAGACAAGAAGACAAGAAGACAAGAAGACAAGAAGACAAGAAGACAAGAAGACAAGAAGACAAGAAGACAAGAAGACAAGAAGACAAGAAGACAAGAAGACAAGAAGACAAGAAGACAAGAAGACAAGAAGACAAGAAGACAAGAAGACAAGAAGACAAGAAGACAAAAAGATTTCACAGAACCCGTTTTTTTCAGCTTATTCAAATTAGATTCTCCAACTTTCGAAAAGATTTATCGCAGCTCACGACAGCTTGGCAATAAAAAAATGACAAAACTTTGTCCAAACCATGCTTCCATGCATAAATTAAGGCACCATATCATCACCATCCTCCTCCACGTCTGTGTGTCTCTATTTCCCCGTCCTAACTCTCTAAACAAAGTGTAAACAAGTCGCAATGTGATTAAATTATAACTCAAACCATGATGATGCTTTCCGGCGCTGCTGACCGGCCAGGAAATTTTGGATGCTGGAAAGTTAAGGGCCTAGGGCGGAGGAGGCTCGCGCGCACGAACGATAATGTAATTAATTCTAATTAATTTAAAATATTTTGCAAGTCGCTGGACGGTGCTGGGCGCGCCACCAAAATGAGGGCCATATTTGAATAATGTTTGGCCGGGTGGGATGCATAATGTGTTTATTTTACTGCGCCTGGTAGGCTCGAAAGTGTGATTCTGAAATGTATGAGACGGTGACTTGCTGTCGTTTTGAAAATTGCTTGACATGCTGTCAAGGGCAAACTTATGGGAAATTGCTAGGGCTTTCCGGTGAAAATATATTTCGATACTGTAAAATCAAGTCTCACAAATAGAAATTGGCAAAAAATTGCCGAAACCACATTTTCAAAACCGATGCATCTTTACAAAGATCGGACTAAGCACAATAGATAATATGGAAATTTTTATGCAAAATTGTGTATAGAATCGATTCACGTGTTTGTTTTTCAAAATATTGACGTTTAGAGCACTTTTTATAAAAACAGTGCATGTAAATGATTTTTGTATTTTTTGGATGAGATACTCTATCCTAATTTTTTCTTTTTGTAACATCTTAAGCTACGTTTACAAAAAAAAAATCAAATATAAAATCGTGGGTTCACTTTCAAATTTAACTTTTAAACTTAAAAATCAATAATTCTAATAAAAGTGGCGTGTTTTTATCTTTCAGTGTATTTTGATCAGAAAGCCCATCAAATTTCCTACAAGTTTTCTTTGACTTTTGGCTTCGAGTTACAGCTAAATTTAAATTGAGAAATACAAAAATATTTAAAATACTAACACCCTTCTCAATTGCAAGTATCGAGTGCATTTGGCTCTATATACACAAAAATGGCTGATATAACCAAAATTATCACTTGCCAGCTGTCCACTTTACAATGGAATGTAAATATTCAAAAATCTGTTCCTCGACAAAGTTTTCTTTTTATCTGATCGATTTGGTGTTTTTAGCAAAGTTGTAGGTTATGCTAAGGATTATTCATAAAAAAAATCATCAAGAAAATTTAACTTCTGATCTTCTGTAAAAAAAACAATCGTTCGAACATAAATGTTTACAAAATTTTAAATCAAGCCTAACATATTTAACGGTCTAACATTTTAGTATGTAGTTAATAGGTGGGTAATTCTCCGCCAACTCACACAGCAGTTGCCCCGACCCCTCTTCGATTTGCGAGAAACTTTGTCCTAAGGGGTAACTTTTGTCCCTGATTACGAATCCGAGGTCCGTTTTTTGATATCTCGTGACGGAGGGGTGGTACGACCCCTTCAATTTTTGAACATGCGAAAAAAGAGGTATTTTTCAATAATTTGCAGCCTGAAACGGTGATGAGATAGAAATTTGGTGTCAAAGGGACTTTTATGTCAAATTAGACGCCCGATTTGATGGCGTACTCAGAATTCCGAAAAAAACGTATTTTTTATCGAAAAAAACATTAAAAATGTTTAAAAAATTCTCCCATTTTCCGTTACTCGATTGTAAAAAATTTTGGAACATGTCATTTTATGGGAAATTTAATGTACTTTTCGAATCTACATTGACCCAGAAGGGTCATTTTTTCATTTAGAACAAAAATTTTCATTTTAAGATTTCGTGTTTTTTCTAACTTTGCAGGGTTATTTTTTAGAGTATAACAATGTTCTACAATGTTGTAGTGCAGACAATTACAAAAATTTTGATATATAGACATAAGGGGTTTGCTTATAAACATCACGAGTTATCGCGATTTTACGAAAAAAAGTTTTGAAAAAGTTGGTCGTCATCGATCATGAGACATGAGACCGCGAGAGACACGGACGACGAAACAAAGAGAAACGCTAAAAGTAACTTTTTCAAAACGTTTTTAGTGTTTTTTTTTCGATGGAAAATACGTTTTTTCGGAATTCTGAGTACGCCATCAAATCGGGCGTCTAATTTTACACAAAAGTCCCTTTGACACCAAATTTCTATCTCATCACCGTTTCAGGCTGCAAATTATTGAAAAATACCTCTTTTTTCGCATGTTCAAAAATTGAACGGGTCGTACCACCCCTCCGTCACGAGATATCAAAAAACGGACCTCGGATTCGTGATCAGGGACAAAAGTTACCCCTTAGGACAAAGTTTCACGCAAATCGAAGAGGGGTCAGGACAACTTTTCCCGATTTCGTGTGAGTTGGTAGAGAATTACCCAGGTGGAAAAATATTTTAGAGATTTAATTATTTTTCGACATCAAAAAAAGATTTCAAGTTTTAAAAACTATGATATTTCGGATAAATTTTGAAGGGGTAGGGGCTACATAAACTATAAAAAATATTTGCAACGGCCTAACTGTGAATTAAAGATAGGAGGCTATATAAAAATAATATATTTTTTTAAATTACTTTTGAAACATTTTTAGAGTTCATTTTAAATATTTTTGAAAATCATGATGTTTTCAAAAGTCCAGAGATTCGTGTAAAAAAATATGTCCATATTTTCTGTGGTACGAAGTTCCCTTTTTTGGTCTGCTGAAATATATGAGAATTAAAAAAAAACATAAAAAAATGTTTTGGGTAATTCAACATTTTTGTTTAAACATAATGAAAAATTGTGACTATTTCTAAGTAATGCGTACATTTTTTTCTAAACTGTGCTAATAATAACCTGGGTGCTGAATAGTGGTTCACAAAACGGCCACAAAAGTCAGCCTGGGAATTCATCTGCGACATCGCAGAATGACACTCGCCGAAGTTTTTTGTAAAAAAAAGAAAAATCTCTTCTAACCGATTGCATCGCGAAAATTTTTCAGCAAAAAAAAATCAAAAACTAGACCAAATAAAAAACACACTACTGATTATTAACCAGCTCATTTACCAGTAAGAAAAAAAGTCATGCTTGTGCTTGAACAGTAGCGTGGTTCACGTTTCTATGAAAAAGACAAAAGTTGTTATTTTGTCTTGCATCAACCGGAATTTCGTTCTTTTATGTCCCCAGAAGCACTCCTGAAAATTTGAGCCCATTTGGTAAGGTCTAGGAGCTCCAGTTTTAATTTGAAATTTATATGGGATTTTGATTTATTTTCCATGGAAAACTATCTTTTTTTACATTGTATTAGGATTTTTTTTTATAAATCGATGAAATGACTTGATTCTCATAGTAAGAGATAGGTTTTGAACTGGGGAACAACTTTGTAGAACATACCAACAAGCTAGGAAGTGACCCTTTAAAGATACAGATACTTTTAGATGGTGGCTGGCCCCTTCAAAAGCCACCATCTAAAAGTATCTGTATCTTTAAAGGGTCACTTCCTAGCTTGTTGGTATGTTCTACAAAGTTGTTCCCCAGTTCAAAACCTATCTCTTACTATGAGAATCAAGTCATTTCATCGATTTATAAAAAAAAATCCTAATACAATGTAAAAAAAGATAGTTTTCCATGGAAAATAAATCAAAATCCCATATAAATTTCAAATTAAAACTGGAGCTCCTAGACCTTACCAAATGGGCTCAAATTTTCAGGAGTGCTTCTGGGGACATAAAAGAACGAAATTCCGGTTGATGCAAGACAAAATAACAACTTTTGTCTTTTTCATAGAAACGTGAACCACGCTATTGAACAGCCTCCTACTTTGTAAATGTAAACAAAGTGGGATCATTCGAAAATCACGTTACGCATTCCCTCTATTCATCACCCATATAATAACTAGCCACTTTTCTGAAAACTTCAAATCGATCAGAAATTACCAGAAATTATCTCAAGGTAAAACTTTTCGAAAATTTTTAAAATATTTTTTTTTCTGGAAATTTGAATTAAAAATTTTATTCAAAAATGTTGTCCCTCGAATCTGGTTGACGTCGAGGGCAGGGAAGCGTATTATTGTAGTCTTCATGCTTAAATTTTAATATTTTGGTACAACAAATTCTTAGCAGTAGTAATAAAACGCGTTGTTGCTGTCATTGTTATCCGAGCATTCGTTGGTGAAGGTTGTCTGAATCAACATGACTCGTCGCGTCCCGGCGCAAAACGCCGGCAATATTGCCCTACCTGCGGCTCAAGCAGGCAAAAAAGTGGGAATTTCCAAAAGGAAGGTTGAGGCCTCAACTGATGGCCAAAAACCGGGAATTTCCAAAAGGAAGGTGCTTTTGGAAGTGACATCGAACAGCAAAAAGACGAAAAAGAGCGACGGTACTGTACCGATGGATGAGGAGGAGGAGAACTCTTCATCGCACGAGGAGCAGCTTTTGAAGAACAACAAGTTCGCTGGACTGCCTGACGAGGACCAGGTAGCGGAAGCAAAGGAGAATGAAGTGAAACAGCGAAAGGAGAAACTGCCTCCTTTTTATGTGAGGCAATCAGCAGCAACGATCGACTTTCGTGCGGGGCTGGTTGAACTCATCAAGTCTGGGAAAGTCCTAGGCAACATTCGTCTGTGTCAGGACGGATTTAAGGTGCTGGTGCAATCCAGGCAGCACTATCAACTGGTCAAGGATTACTTGACCGAAAACGAGGCGGAGTACTTTACCCATGATGTCGTCATGGATAAGCCGTACAAAATCGTCGTCAGAGGTCTGTACGACATGCCAGTGGAGGAATTAGCTGCCGAGCTAAAAGTTTTGAAACTGGATGTGTTGGCCGTGCACAAAATGAGCCGACGCAACAAAGACATCAAGTACCGTGACCAGCTCTACCTGCTGCATTTGGCTAAGGGATCGACGACGCTTCCTGAGCTGAAGGCAATCCGAGCGGTTTTCAACATTATCGTGTCGTGGGAGCGATACCGACCAGTGCATCGTGACGTCACACAATGCTTCAACTGCCTGGGTTTCGGGCACGGAGGTAAGAACTGCCACCTAAAGCGTCGTTGCGCCAAATGTGGTACCGATGCGCACATCACATCCCAGTGCATCCAAGATTCGCTGGTGAAGTGCCTCAACTGCAACGGTGAGCACTCGTCAACCGACCGAAAGTGCCCCAAGAGAGCTGAGTTCGTGAAAATTCGGCAGCAAGCATCGACGAAGAATCAGCCTCAGCGTCGTAGAACTCCTCCAGCCCTGGTGGAGCAAAATTTTCCACCTCTTCAACCGCGACGCCAGGTCCCGAACTTGGCACCGTTGCCGTTGGATCCCAGGAAGAGAGCTGAGATGAATCATCCACGGCCGGGTTCCAGCCAGGAGCCGAGACCGCCACCACCGGGCTTCAGCCAGGAGCCAAGACCAACCCAAGAACCAGCAGTTGAGGAAAATGGTAATGATCTTTACACCTCAACCGAACTCCTCAATATTTTCAAACAGATGTCCGCTGCACTGCGTGGATGCAAAACCAAGACCCAGCAGATTGAAGTGCTGACCTCGTTCGTCATCCAGTATGGATCGTAGGTCCCTCAAGCTGCTGAATTGGAACGCTTGCTCCATTAGGAGGAAGAACTTAGAGCTGGTGGATTTTCTTCGCGAGAAGGAGATCGACGTAGCTGCCATCACGGAAACTCATCTGAAGCCCGGTGAAAAAGTTTATCTGCAAAACTACAAGATCGCGACGCAGCTCGATAGGACCACCTCTGGAGGAGGAGGTGTGCTTGTCGCTGTTCATCGTGATCTCAAGCCACGCCGGCTGCCACACTTCAAGCTGGACATCATCGAGGCCGTTGGGGTGGAAATTCCCACTTCTGTTGGCCCAGTACTCTTCATTGCTGCATACTGCCCACGTCAGGTGAATGCCAGAGATGGTTCAGCAGCAAAACTGAAGAGCGATATCCAGAAGCTGACACGGCGGAGCGCAAAGTACATCATCGCTGGTGACCTCAACGCGAAGCATGAAGTTTGGGGCAACAGCAGGAGGAATCGGAACGGAGTGATTCTGCACAACGATCTGCAAAACGGATACTACAACGTTGTGAGTCCGGATCGTCCAACGAGGGTGGCTCGGTCTGGGAATCACTCAATCATCGACTTCTTCATTACCAATATGGCTGAGAACGTGGCTCATCCTGAGGTGTTTGAAGAGTTGAGTTCTGATCACTATCCGGTGGAGGTTGGAGCTTCCGTTACTCCGCAGCGGCAACCAACCCGGAAAGATTACCACAACGTTGACTGGCAGCAGTTTCAGCAAGTGGTCGACAGCAACATCGACTATGATCAACTCCCGGAAACTTCTGCCGATATTGATCGTTCGCTGGAGGTGATCCAGCAGGCTATCAACCAAGCAGAGGCTGCCAACGTTCGGGAGGTTCCTGTTAATTTTAAGGTAACTGATATTGACGTAGATACTAAACACTTGATTAGACTTAGGAATGTTTATAGGAGACAATATCAACGGACTGGGGACTATGACAAAAGATTTCAGTGAACAATTTGAACAAAATCATACAAGACCGACTTGACAATATCAGAAATCAAGAATTTTCAAAACATGTAAGCCAGCTTGGGAATTATTCAAAACCATTTTGGAAACTTTCAAAAGTTCTTAAAAACAAACCAAAGCCTATTCCTCCTCTTATTGTTGAGGATTCTCCTTTGATTACATCCGAGGAAAAGGCAAATGCACTTGGGCTTCATTTTGTTAGTTCACATAATCTTGGCGCTTCCATGACCAGCCGTAAAGAAACATCAGTTGCCAATAGTATTTCAACAATCAATGACTCTACCTTTGAATTTCCTGCAGATTCCCATGTTTCTGGTGAGGAAGTCAAAGTTGCAGTTAAACAAATGAAAAATATGAAAGCTCCAGGCTTTGATAACATTTTAATCTGGTGTTGAAAAAACAGAGTGATCAGTTCTTTCAACATCTAGCCAATATTTTCAATAAATGTTTGCAACTTGGTTACTTCCCCACCAATTGGAAGCTGGGCAAAGTCATACCAATTTTGAAGCCTCAAAAGATCCAACATCGCCAACAAGTTATCGTCCCATTAGTCTTTTGAGTAGTCTGTCCAAACTCTTTGAGAAGGTCATCTATTCAAGGCTTTTGGATTTTACCAACGATAATAATATAATTTTGAACGAGCAGTTTGGCTTCCGAAAGGGACATAATACTGCTCATCAGCTTACGAGAGTAACTAAAATCATCAAGCAGAACAAGCTTGAGTCTAAATCAACTGCTATGGCTTTGTTGGATGTTGAGAAGGCTTTTGACAATGTTTGGCATGATGGTTTGATACATAAACTGTATTTATACGGTTTTCCAATGTATCTTATCAAAATTATCCAGCACTATCTTTCGGAGAGATCGTTCAAGGTTTTTCTGAATGGGATTGCTTCTGGATTATTCAACATTGATGCTGGGGTTCCCAAGGAAGTATTCTTGGCCCACTTCTGTACAATATTTTTACATCTGATTTGCCTACTCTTCCTGGTAATGGTGTGTTGTCACTTTTTGCTGATGACACTGCCGTTATTTATAAGGGTAAAATAACCAGATATTTAGTTGGCCGTCTTCAGAAGGGTCTTGACGTTCTTTCCGAATACTTTGGCGACTGGAAAATTCGCATAAATGCAGCCAAAACTCAAACCATCATTTTTCCACTTTCCAAATCGGCCCGATTTGTCCCAAAGGATGATGTTTTGATTAAAATGAATGATGTTTCAATACCCTGGTCAAAGGAAGTTGTCTATTTAGGTCTCATACTTGACTCGAAACTATTGTTTCGGCAGCATGTAGACAAAATATTGAACAAGTGCAGCATTCTCATCAGGTGTTTGTATCCTTTAATTAACAGAAAATCAAAGCTATCTTTGAAAAATAAGTTAGCAGTTTACAAACAAATAATTTACCCCGTTATTGAGTATGCAGTACCTGTTTGGGAGTGTTGCGCTAGAACTCATAAATTGAAGCTCCAGCGTGTCCAAAACAAGGTACTCAAAATGGTTTTGAATGTTCCTGGCTGGACAAGATCAAGTGAGGTTCATGAATTAGCAGAAGTAAAAATGTTGGATCAGAAGATTCAAGAAAAATGTTTGAAATTCAGGGAAAAATGTGCTATTTCTGAATACCCCTTGATTCAAGGATTGGTTTAGTTTATGGTAAGATTAAGTTAGTTTTAGGTTAGGTTATGTTTTCTTAATTTTTTTCCTCATTGTACCTAGTGTTACAAAAATGATAAATCATATACTTTTAAAGTTAAGAAAATGAATAGTGTTTAAATCACGAAAAGCAAACTAAAGCTGAAGAGCCACAGCTGACCACTTATTATGTAAACCAAATGTAACTATTATAAGAAAGATTCAATAAAGTATATTTAATTCAAAAAAAAAAAAAAAAAAGCGTGGTTGCTGTTAAGTAGTTCGGATTGGAATAAAGTTTGTGTGAGACAAGTTTTTGGAGTATAAGGTGTGGCAGCTCCGGTGCACGGTGAATTAGGGTTAGGCAAATTGCACTTTTATTCTACACTAAACACAAATATCACAAAAAGTTTTCTACATTGTTACAGTTATCCTTATTAAAAAAAATCACGATGAATTCATGTGAATTTGATATTACAATACTTCGTCTTTTATCGCCCTGTGTCCCTTAAAAGACAAAATTTGTCAACTCAGAATTGTTTATTTTGATTCAAAATGCAATAATGAACAAGAAATAATGCATTTTTTAAATTGTTGGCAATTCATTCCAATGAAATTTTTTATTTTGAGCAATACACCCAAAATTCAGAGTCGAGATAATCGTTCTCTCAAAATTTATTGAGGGCTCAGTGCCAAAATCGATAGAATAATGGTACCAACTCACACCATCATAACAAATGAGTTCATTCGTTAGTTGAATCAATAAATCTCCAACAAGTGTCATACATCGACTTCTGACTTCACTCCTTGGTCACCAAGCTGTGGTGGCCGAGGCAGCTAAGTCATTGGATTGGTTTGTCAAAGGTCTCTGGTTCGATTCCCGTTGTCGACACTTTTGGTTTTTTGTTTGACGGATGAACTTTTTTTGCAAATGAACCTCGAGAGAATAGTTCTATCGCCCATCTCGAGCTGTGTTCTCTGTGTCCGTGAATGGTACCACTATTCTCTCGACTCGAGACCATCATTCTCTCGGACTAGCGCTGCCAGTTTTGGGTGTAGTTAATTTATTTTTAAATTTGACAAATCTCAGCAAAAATGCTTTCTATAAACCACAGCAACACTCAAAAGTATTAATAAAAATACGATAATTTTTAAAGAATTTAAGCAAGCTCGTCATGATTTTTACATAGTAAAATTTATTTTTTACTTGCTCTTCTACTTTATTGAACATAGTTGTTTGAAAAAATCCTCTTAAGTTTTACGATTGATTAATGGGAACTGATGGAAGTTGTGTCCTTTTACCAAAATTATACCAGGACTAAATTTAACGAAAATCAAAAAAGGTCGAGACAACATTTTCCGGCTTTGTGTGAGTTGATAGAGTAAAAATTGGCATGTAGAGTATAAAAGCGTAACGGTTTCAAATCAATTATATTGAAAAATGTCTAGTAATCTGACAAATTACTTAAAATCAAGACTCCAACAACCTTCTGTTAACTAAGATGGGCCATTCTCTGCCAACTCACACAGCTCTTGCCCCGACTCTTCTTCGATTTTCGTGATATTTCGCAGCCTGAAACGGTGAGGAGATAGAAATTTGGTGTCAAAGGGTCTTTTATGTAAACTTGGCACCCGAATTGATGGCGTACTCAAAATTCCGAAAAAACAGATAATTCATCGACACTTAAAATGTTTAAAAAACTCTGCCATTTTACGTTACTCAACTCAACAATATTTGGAACATGTCATTTTTAGGAAAATTTAATGTACCTTTCAAATCTGGGGGGTCGTTTGTTCAATTAGAACAAAATTATTAATTTGAAAGTTTCGTGTGTTTGTAACTTTGCAGGGTTATTTTGTAGAATGTAACAATGTTCTACAAAGTTGTAAAGCAGACAACTACAAAAATTCTGATAAATTAACATAAGGGGTTTGATTGTAACCATTACGAGTTATCGCGATTTTGAGGAAAAAAAGTTTTGAAATGCAAATTATTGAAAAACATGTTTTTTTTTGCATGTTCCAAAATTAAAGGGGTCGTCCCGCCTCTTCTGTCCGAGATATCAAAAAACGAACCTCGGATTCGTGATGAGGGACAAAACTTACCTCTTAGGACAAAGTTTCACGCATTTCGAAGAGGGGTCGGGGCAACTTTTCCCGATTTCGTGTGAGTTGGTAGAGAATTACCTAGATTGAGAATTATTGTAAGCTTGAAAGTTGACCCAACAGCAATCCCGCCGTCACCAAACTCATTTCAATCCCATCATGTTGTGGTCATCGCACTGCCACTCCCGCCGTTCATCACAATAAAGTTCCAAAATGTGCCATTTTGAATGGAGTTTGGCGTCCACCCCCCCTGAAAATTCCCAAAATGATTACCAAGTTCAAACTGTGTCACCACGTGGGTGGATTTTGCATCAGTGTGTGTGCGTGAGAGTTCATTAGAAGCTTAGTGAGGAACGGGTGCTTGTCATTTTGGCCCCTCACACCCAACCACACAATGGCAGTGTGTCCAGTCGGGCTTGCTGAAAATTTGAATAATTTTATTTGATTAAATCCTCTTCTCGTAGCTCACAAACAATATGGTGGTGGGTTTACACTTGAACAACAAACAATTTTGGATTTAAAGTGGATTTAAATATCAACACTAATAGTTACGGAAAGTTATGTTCAATTCATGACTTGTTTGAAAAAAAATTCAAATATATTTTTAACAGTGTGTCATGGATCCATACAGTTTTGGAGTTTCATCCACCCTCACAACATGCACACACACTCAAAAGGCAACAAAATGCATTCATAATATGCAAATCACTTCGATATTAAAACTATAATATGCGTATGCATTATTCATCCTGCAATTTCACTGATTTCCAAGGATTCAGAGTTGTGTGTGTGTGTGTGTGTGTGTGTCTGTGTGGGAGGGTGACAGGTTAAGAGTGCACATGATGAAGCCAAAAGTGGTCCAGAGGATCCAGCAGAAACCAACACGAGTGTCCTGTCCACTGGGCATTTGGTGCAGCATTTGAAATTTCAGCCTACCTTCGGGCGTTGCAGAACCATGGAAGCCAGAGGACCTAAATCAGAGCTCAAGTCGATTTAAAAATTGTGGAAACTTTTGAAATTGCAGCTGCGAAATGCAGCTTTTGCGAATGAATGCTCGGAAAATAGAATTGATTTCGGTTTCCCATTGGGGGTTCACACATTTGACCCCCTCCCTCCCTCCTCCTCGAGCCGACAGGCATTTGGCAACCAGCCGTAATCTTTCATCGGAAAATTTCATTGCAAAATGCTCAATAAATCTGCTGGCCTCAACTTCTGTGTCCTGATTGCATTGGTTAGCATCAAATGCATTCCCAAAACTGGCACCAGCTGGAAAATTGCACATTGCACTGTCTGGCACTCGTTGCAGTAAATGTATCAGGGATTTCATATAGGAATCAAACCAGGCTGATGAGTGGAACATTCCAGCCCTGCGCAGAAAATTGTGGAAATGCCCGGTTGGATAAACTGATGGAAGGTAAAATGACTTATTCTTGAATCTTGAATATTTTGAATATTTGGAATATTTTGAATATTTTGAATATTTTGAATATTTTGAATATTTTGAATATTTTGAATATTTTGAATATTTTGAATATTTTGAATATTTAGAATATTTAGAATATTTAGAATATTTAGAATATTTAGAATATTTATAATATTTAGAATATTTATAATATTTAGAATATTTTTGAATTTTGAACATTTTGAATATTTTGAATATTTTGAATATTTTGAATATTTTGAATATTTTGAATATTTTGAATATTTTGAATATTTAGAATATTTATAATATTTAGAATATTTATAATATTTAGAATATTTATAATATTTAGAATATTTTTGAATTTTGAATATTTTGAATATTTTGAATATTTTGAATATTTTGAATATTTTAAATATTTTGAATATTTTAAATATTTTGAATATTAATATAAAACTGTATAATTTCACATCTCATCACACCCTAAATTCATTTTCGATCCAACCTTACTGCATCTACTCTTTGTCTACCCTATATTTGAATCGACCTGGACGCATCGAAATTATTATTGTGAAAGCGCACCAGCTACGCTCCGAGCGGTCTTTACTGCACTACACTTCACAGGTAAAATTCTAATCAAATTCATGTGCGGCTCATCGCAACGCAAACTGTAATTAAAACCACCCCCGCCGGATCAGTACAATCAAACATCAAAACCATCTTCCACTTACCTTCATTGTCGATGGCGAAAATGCCCAGCCCGTCTCCGCCCTTGATCGAGTAGCTGACGCGCGAGTCCGGCCCTGGTGGATCCAGATCCTTAGCCGTGACCTGCATGACGTGCGCCCCCGGCGGTTTGTTCTCCGTAATCGACCCGATCAGCACGAAATCTTCAAACTGTGGCGCGTACTTGTTTTCGTTCACATCGATCACTTCCACAATCACTGAGGTTTCGGACGAGAGCGAGGGCGTTCCCCGGTCGATCGCTTTCACAATCAAGCTGTGAATCTGACGCTCCTCAAAGTCTAGCATTTTCGCCGTTCGGATCGTGCCGGACTGCTTGTCGATCTTGAACGAGCCCTCGCCGTCCCCGTTTTCTCCGAAACTGTACAGAATTTCACTGCTCGAACCGGAGTCCAGGTCGACCGCGGACACTACCGTCACGACGGTTCCCTTGGGCACGTCTTCCCGGATGCGGACGCTGAGATCCTGGATGCTAAACTCGGGCGCGTTGTCGTTGATGTCGTCGACGGTGACGCGAACCAGGGCTTCCGAGAAGAGGGCGGGTGTGCTTTGATCGCCGCCACCGTCCGTTGCTCGGATGCGCAGTTCGTAGATCTCCTGACGTTCGCGATCGAGCGGAGCGATCACGGAGAGGACACCCGTTTCGGGGTCTACGCGGAAGTCTTTGGTGTCGGTGATGAGGCTGTACGTTACCTTGGCGTTGTTGCCGAGATCGGCGTCCGTAGCGTTGACGCGGAAGATGATCGTGCCGTTGAGGGCGTTCTCGGTGACGCGGAAGCTCGCGAGGGACTTTTCGAAGCGCGGCACGTTGTCGTTCTCGTCGAGGACGGTGATGGGGAGGACTTTGGAGATTGACTTTTGGGGTTTGCCCAGATCGTACACGGTGATGTTGAGGAAGTACTCGTCGCGACGTTCGCGATCGAGGTAGCCGATGATCTTGAGCTCTCCGTTGTCGGGGTCTAGCCGGAAGACGGAGTCGTCATCTCCGCCGGAGATGCCGAACACGAGCTTGCCGTTGTAACCTAGGTCACGATCGCGCGCCTTGATCCAGGTGATTGTAGTGCCGAGTGGGATCGACTCGTTGACCTTGACCTCCAGCGGTAAGTCGACAAACTCGGGTGCGTGAACGTTCTCGCCGTACCGGCTGGGCATCATGGCAAAGTCATCGCCGTTGCTGACGTCCCGTCCGGGCATGTTATTGCGTTCGGCGGACGCCTGGATGTCAACGAGGCGTTGACGAACTCCGGTTTCCCGACACTCAAACATGGCGCCGTCTTCGGCTTTGAGGTTACTGCCCAGATTGCGTTTGTTCTGCACCAGGTTGATCTGGATGCGGGCCGTGTCGGCAAAGTGCGTCCCATCGGTGGCGGTCACGTTGACCTCACGGTACTCGACGCCGATGTCACCGAGATCACAGCCTACGGAGATGACGCCCGTTCCCGGGTCCAGGTTGAAGCATCCATCCTCATTACCGGACACCATCCGGTAGGTGATCACACTTCCGTAGTCAAAGTCCAGCGCAGAAAGAGTGAATATCTCCGTCCCAATTGGAGTGTAGCGCGGGATTCGCCCTACGCAATCGATGCGCTCAAACTGGGGTCGATTGTCATTGACGTCTCTTAGTTTGATGATCAGCTGCATCTCGGTCTGCCGTCGGTAAGGAAGTCCCCAATCGGAGGCTCGTACCCGCAAAATGTACTCCCGACGCATGCTTTCATAGTCCAGCAACTTGGAAGTCCGAACCACCCCGGAAAAGTGGTCAATGTCAAACGGGACATCATTCAGATTCGCTATACTATACGATATGTATGCATTCTCCCCAAGATCCTTATCCCGAGCCGTCACCTTCGTAACAGTCGTCCCCGCCGGTTCATTCTCATCCACCTTTATTGTCATATTGTTCGTCTCAAAAATCGGATCATTATCGTTCGTGTCCTGCACATTGATCTTCACCTTGGCCGACGACTGCTTCCTCGTCCCCGTGTTCCCCTGATCAATCGCCGACACCGTCAACGTGTAAAACGCCTTCAACTCCGCATCCAACGGAACCGCCGTATACAACATCCCCGTTTCCGGATTCACTCGAAACTCTCCCCCCTCGTTTCCGCCCACAATCTCCAGAAACACCTGCGCATTCTTGCCCTCATCCCGATCCGTCACCTTCAGCCGAATCACCGGCGTGTTCGGCGGACTCGTCTCCGGCACCGACACCTCGTAAATCTCCCGATTAAACACCGGCGCATTGTCATTAATGTCCGCCAAGTGCACCGGAATCACCTTGTAACTCTGCCGCGACGGAACCCCCCTGTCCACCGCCCTCAGCGTCAAGTTATACCCCACCGGAGCCGTCTCCCGGTCCAACAACCGGTGCACCTCAATCACAAACTCCCCGCCCCGCCCAGTCGCCTTGATCCGAAAGTGCCCATCGGGATCCCCGTCCACAATGTCCAAACTTTTGATCTGCCCGTGCACGCCCTTGTCCTTGTCCTCGACGCGCACGATCCCAAACAGGTTGTTGTTCGAGTTCTCCAAAATGTCCGGCAGCGCCTGCACGTAAATATCCGGCGCGAATAGATTGACCTGTAATAAAAAGGGAGAGAGAGAGAAAGGGAAAATTGCAGTCGTAAGTCATCGGAATCAGGCACTAGTTCTATGCATTTGAAATGTGGGGAAAATGAAAAATTCAAATCGGGGCGCCAATTTTGAGTGCGCGTCCTACTGTGGTAGCAGTGACCGGGAAGCGTTCCCGTGCAGTTCGGGAATTGAATTTATTCAAACACATATAATATACTTTTTTTAAATTGGAATGCAAAAAATGGCGCGCGCATTTTCGGATGCATACACGGGACCAGAGAGGTAGTAGTTTTTTATATCTGATAAATTTCCTTTAAAAAAAACTTTCTTAAGGGGTTACATAAAGCAATTCCCCACGAAAACAGCATGATTCGAAAAAAAGTTCTCCGTTCGGGCTCAATTTTTTTCGGGAGGTTCCTTGGCCGAAATAATTAGAGCCGTTTTTTTTTGTTTGGCCATTAGGGTGACCTGCGCCGTGCTAGGGTGGTCCGAAAAATGGCAATTTTCGTCCATTTTCGCAGAAACCACTTTTTCAACAAAATCTTATCTCCGCGCCATTTTATCCGATTTTAGCTGTTCTAGACGCAAAAGAAAGGTGATTAGTTTGGCTATTTGGGAAAAATAGTAAGAAGTTTCAAAAATCTAGCTTAACATTTGAAAAGGTCGTATGAAAACTTAAAATGCTGTTTTGAAGATCTCGGGACCAAAGAGCCTATGTCTGAAAATATTTTTATTGGATTCTAACTATGAAGTTATGTTTTCGATACTCTGAGATACGATTATTTGAAAATAAAAATTGGGTTTTTCGACGCACCACGCGCAAAAACGGCAAGATGACGAAAACGGCAAAAAATCGACTTTCTCACTAAAACTGCGATAATCATTTCAGCGATGACCTGTACATGTTAGGGTATCAAAAGTTTCGTAATTCAATGACAAAAATTAATTATTAAGTGATCGTAGCTCGAGGCAGGGTTGCCAAATCATCAATGTTTTGGGCTCGTTGGAAAGGTCTTTTGAATACCTAACCAAAGATGGGTTGAATGATGGAACCAGATAGCGTTTGCATACATTTAAGTTAGATCCGGATACATATGAAAACACACTTTTATACATAACTTTTGAACTACAAATCGAAAGTATGGAACTTCAAAACGAATCGAATGCACCCTGTTTGGCCAAATCCGGTTGAGCCAGTGCTGAGAAAAATGAGTGACAATTTTGGCACATACATACATCCAGACACACATATACACACAGACATTTGTTCAGTTTTCGATTCTTGGTCGATATGTATACATGAAGGTGGGTATTCGAGGTTTTAATAAAATGTTCATTTTTAGAGCAAAACTATTGTCTTACCTCAGTGAGATAAGCAAAATCATTTAAGAAAAAAATAGGACTCAATATTGTTTGCTCCCTGATTTTTTGAACCAATTCTGAAGGCAGAAGGGGGCAGATAACCTTTCAAAAACTTTAGCATCGGACTTATAGGTTATCAAATAAAACAAAAAAAAAAAAAAACAACAAAAATGGAAAGTGGATCAGAATCACAATATTAGGAGGCATTTTAAGGTTTGTAAAATTCAAACTGAAGAAAGTCTTTTGTTTAATAGCTGAATAATCCTTCACCAAAACCAGAAAAAAGGTATTTATTTTTATTATTTCGTTCGAACTTTGTGGTTCTTCCCTATGACCAAAGTTGATTCAACCATACAAGGCTCCATCTAATTTCTTTTCTTATTTTTTAAAATATTTTTAAGGGGACAAAAAATTGCAACTTTTTAGCAAAAAAAGGGAAGAAAATTTTGCCACCAAGTAATGATTTTTTGAAGAAGGAAAACATAGAAGTTTTAGTCATAAAATGTTATGTTATGCAGCTTTTAAATGTAAAATCCAACTCAAAACTTATTATCTTCATAAAAAAGATCTTCAGAAATTTTGTAATAAAAAAAATGATTTTGGTATATTTAAGGCGGGTTATTTAAAATGCTTTTCTTCTTAATGGCACTTACGTTACACAGTCAAATCAATAAAAATTATTGATTTGGCATGTAAATTGCTGCTATAAAACAATGCAAAAGGATTGAACATATAAACAGACTGGTAATAGCTGAAACAATTATGTGATTAAAAAAATCTAATTTTCACAGGGAATTTTGAAAATTCGTAATTTTTTTGCTGAAATAACTGTATCTTTGCACTGACAAAAACTAATTATTTAAAAAGAAAAATTGTTCAAAAAGAATTTGCCTACAGGATAATGGAAGTTTTTTGTGTTTATTTCAAGAAAAAATTTCGCAAAAAAATTACCCTAAAAATTAAAATTTTCAACTATAAAGTGTTGTTAGTAAAAAATAACGACTTCTTGAATCAATAATACAGAACATTATTTTTGAGACCCCTAACTATGATTTAAAGTGACAAACAGAGTTCTTTTAAACGATTTTGAGAAATTTTTCAATGTATCGAAACATAGTTCTAGCTTAGGCAAAAACTAATCGCAGTATGGGTTAGCTTAAAGGCAAGGGTCCTGATTGCTCCAAAACGACACATTCACTCGCGATCACAAATCTAAAGCGACAAAAAACTGCGTTGAATGTTTTCTACCGTTTGTCGCTTCCACACCATTCGCTACAGAATACTCTCTCTTTGCTCTCCCTCTCACTTCAATCGAGTAGTACAGCGACCGATTGCGTTATGTCGCTCAGTCGCTGATTTGAAATTGTTTGCGATCGGCTTTGTTGTACTCAGTTATTAAACCGCTTAAAATCTATGTTATCAAAAATGTTTTGCAATTTTGTTGATTACACAACATCAAAGACACATTTACAAGCAATTTCCATCATGCCAAATACAAATTTACGGCAAACTGTGGTAGTGCAGGCCAAAAGAGCGCCGAGCTGGTATGTTGTTAGATTTCTCCGCTCTGAACGTATTCGTGTGTGACTCGGGTCGACGGACAGAGTGGGCTAAGAAATTCACGAAGTATTTGTGTCGCTGGGAAAAGCGATTGAGCAAGTCGCTGGCAGCCTGAGAGTAGTGTTCGCTCGTGAACGGTTGCGAGCTCCAGTCGGCAAAGATTCACTCGGTGATGAGTGAGTGATTTCAGATCTTTGAATCGAAAATCAGGACCCTTGCTTAAAGGTTTCCGCAAACATCGCCTTTTTTGGGGCACACTGATGGAAAGTCATGGACACTTTTTTCCAAAATCGAAAAATAGGAGTTTTTTTAAGCTAAAATAAAACTTAAAGTGGCTATATCTTGAAAACGGTTCACTTTATAAAAAAATCTGTAAAGTACTTTTTGATTGCAAATATTAAAACTTACGTGAAAAAATAATTTAGTGTTCAAAGAATCATGGCTTGTCGGCTGTAGATTGAGGTGTGCTCAGGCAGCCCAAATCAATCATACCTTGACAAAACTAAAGCGTTTACTAAAATCAACTACAAAAATGTCTAGACGTGTTATATAACACTGTTTTTTGGTCATACAGGTTATGTCTGCAACGTTACCAACTTTACCTTTTCCGCTCCTCACTGAGCAGAACTTTTCAAATAAGCTCGTAGAACACCCTTCTTGAATCCATCGAAAACTGAACAAAATATTTCTACAGTTCCTGATGTCCCACATTTTTTGACACAAAATCTGTAACCTTGCACAGGTCTAACCACACAATGTAATAACCATCATTTTGTATTGTGTTGTTTGTAGATGTTGTGTTAAACTGTTAAAAAATACCATGGTCGACGCCGCTAAAACTTTATCGTCAAGCTTTTCTGGCAACCATCAGATTTCTTTTTTTTTTTTTTTTTTTTTTGAATTAAATATACTTTATTGAATCATTCTTATAATAATTACATTTGGTTTACATAATAAGTGGTCAGCTGTGGCTCTTCAGCTTTAGTTTGCTTTTCGTGATTTAAACACTGTTCATATTCATAACTTTAAAAGTATATGATTTATCATTTTTGTAACACTAGGTACAATGAGGAAAAAAAAATGTTAAGAAAACATAACCTAACCTAAAACTAACTTAAACTAACAACAAACTAAACCAATCCTTGAATCAAGGGGTATTCAGAAATAGCACATTTTTTCCTGAATTTCAAACATTTTTCTTGAATCTTCTGATCCAACATTTTTACTTCTGCTAATTCATGAACCTCACTTGATCTTGTCCAGCCAGGAACATTCAAAACCATTTTGAGTACCTTGTTTTGGACACGCTGGAGCTTCAATTTATGAGTTCTAGCGCAACACTCCCAAACAGGTACTGCATACTCAATAACGGGGTAAATTATTTGTTTGTAAACTGCTAACTTATTTTTCAAAGATAGCTTTGATTTTCTGTTAATTAAAGGGTACAAGCACCTGATGAGAATGCTGCACTTGTTCAATATTTTGTCTACATGCTGTCGAAACAAAAGTTTCGAGTCAAGTATGAGACCTAAATAGACAACTTCCTTTGACCAGGGTATTGAAACATCATTCATTTTAATCAAAACATCATCCTTTGGGGCAAATCTGGCCGATTTGGAAAGTGGAAAAATGATGGTTTGAGTTTTGGCTGCATTTATGCGAATTTTCCAGTCGCCAAAGTATTCGGAAAGAACGTCAAGACCCTTCTGAAGACGGCCAACTAAATATCTGGTTATTTTACCCTTATAAATAACGGCAGTGTCATCAGCAAAAAGTGACAACACACCATTACCAGGAAGAGTAGGCAAATCAGATGTAAAAATATTGTACAGAAGTGGGCCAAGAATACTTCCTTGGGGAACCCCAGCATCAATGTTGAATAATCCAGAAGCAATCCCATTCAGAAAAACCTTGAACGATCTCTCCGAAAGATAGTGCTGGATAATTTTGATAAGATACATTGGAAAACCGTATAAATACAGTTTATGTATCAAACCATCATGCCAAACATTGTCAAAAGCCTTCTCAACATCCAACAAAGCCATAGCAGTTGATTTAGACTCAAGCTTGTTCTGCTTGATGATTTTAGTTACTCTCGTAAGCTGATGAGCAGTATTATGTCCCTTTCGGAAGCCAAACTGCTCGTTCAAAATTATATTATTATCGTTGGTAAAATCCAAAAGCCTTGAATAGATGACCTTCTCAAAGAGTTTGGACAGACTACTCAAAAGACTAATGGGACGATAACTTGTTGGCGATGTTGGATCTTTTGAGGCTTCAAAATTGGTATGACTTTGCCCAGTTTCCAATTGGTGGGGAAGTAACCAAGTTGCAAACATTTATTGAAAATATTGGCTAGATGTTGAAAGAACTGATCACTCTGTTTTTTCAACACCAGATTGAAAATGTTATCAAAGCCAGGAGCTTTCATATTTTTCATTTGTTTAACTGCAACTTTGACTTCCTCACCAGAAACATGGGAATCTGCAGGAAATTCAAAGGTAGAGTCATTGATTGTTGAAATACTATTGGCAACTGATGTTTCTTTACGGCTGGTCATGGAAGCGCCAAGATTATGTGAACTAACAAAATGAAGCCCAAGTGCATTTGCCTTTTCCTCGGATGTAATCAAAGGAGAATCCTCAACAATAAGAGGAGGAATAGGCTTTGGTTTGTTTTTAAGAACTTTTGAAAGTTTCCAAAATGGTTTTGAATAATTCCCAAGCTGGCTTACATGTTTTGAAAATTCTTGATTTCTGATATTGTCAAGTCGGTCTTGTATGATTTTGTTCAAATTGTTAACTGAAATCTTTTGTCATAGTCCCCAGTCCGTTGATATTGTCTCCTATAAACATTCCTAAGTCTAATCAAGTGTTTAGTATCTACGTCAATATCAGTTACCTTAAAATTAACAGGAACCTCCCGAACGTTGGCAGCCTCTGCTTGGTTGATAGCCTGCTGGATCACCTCCAGCGAACGATCAATATCGGCAGAAGTTTCCGGGTGTTGATCATAGTCGATGTTGCTGTCGACCACTTGCTGAAACTGCTGCCAGTCAACGTTGTGGTAATCTTTCCGGGTTGGTTGCCGCTGCGGAGTAACGGAAGCTCCAACCTCCACAACCACCGGATAGTGATCAGAACTCAACTCTTCAAACACCTCAGGATGAGCCACGTTCTCAGCCATATTGGTAATGAAGAAGTCGATGATTGAGTGATTCCCAGACCGAGCCACCCTCGTTGGACGATCCGGACTCACAACGTTGTAGTATCCGTTTTGCAGATCGTTGTGCAGAATCACTCCGTTCCGATTCCTCCTGCTGTTGCCCCAAACTTCATGCTTCGCGTTGAGGTCACCAGCGATGATGTACTTTGCGCTCCGCCGTGTCAGCTTCTGGATATCGCTCTTCAGTTTTGCTGCTGAACCATCTCTGGCATTCACCTGACGTGGGCAGTATGCAGCAATGAAGAGTACTGGGCCAACCGAAGTGGGAATTTCCACTCCAACGGCCTCGATGATGTCCAGCTTAAAGTGTGGCAGCCGGCGTGGCTTGAGATCACGATGAACAGCGACAAGCACACCTCCTCCTCCAGAGGTGGTCCTGTCGAGCTGCGTCGCGATCTTGTAGTTTTGCAGATAAACTTTTTCACCGGGCTTCAGATGAGTTTCCGTGATGGCGGCTACGTCGATCTCCTTCTCGCGAAGAAAATCCACCAGCTCTAAATTCTTCCTCCTAATGGAGCAAGCGTTCCAATTCAGCAGCTTGAGGGACCTACGATCCATACTGGATGACGAACGAGGTCAGCACTTCAATCTGCTGGGTCTTGGTTTTGCATCCACGCAGTGCAGCGGACATCTGTTTGAAAATATTGAGGAGTTCGGTTGAGGTGTAAAGATCATTACCATTTTCCTCAACTGCTGGTTCTTGGGTTGGTCTTGGCTCCTGGCTGAAGCCCGGTGGTGGCGGTCTCGGCTCCTGGCTGGAACCCGGCCGTGGATGATTCATCTCAGCTCTCTTCCTGGGATCCAACGGCAACGGTGCCAAGTTCGGGACCTGGCGTCGCGGTTGAAGAGGTGGAAAATTTTGCTCCACCAGGGCTGGAGGAGTTCTACGACGCTGAGGCTGATTCTTCGTCGATGCTTGCTGCCGAATTTTCACGAACTCAGCTCTCTTGGGGCACTTTCGGTCGGTTGACGAGTGCTCACCGTTGCAGTTGAGGCACTTCACCAGCGAATCTTGGATGCACTGGGATGTGATGTGCGCATCGGTACCACATTTGGCGCAACGACGCTTCAGGTGGCAGTTCTTACCTCCGTGCCCGAAACCCAGGCAGTTGAAGCATTGTGTGACGTCACGATGCACTGGTCGGTATCGCTCCCACGACACGATAATGTTGAAAACCGCTCGAATCGCCTTCAGCTCAGGAAGCGTCGTCGATCCCTTAGCCAAATGCAGCAGGTAGAGCTGGTCACGGTACTTGATGTCTTTGTTGCGTCGGCTCATTTTGTGCACGGCCAACACATCCAGTTTCAAAACTTTTAGCTCGGCAGCTAATTCCTCCACTGGCATGTCGTACAGACCTCTGACGACGATTTTGTACGGCTTATCCATGACGACATCATGGGTAAAGTACTCCGCCTCGTTTTCGGTCAAGTAATCTTTGACCAGTTGATAGTGCTGCCTGGATTGCACCAGCACCTTAAATCCGTCCTGACACAGACGAATGTTGCCTAGGACTTTCCCAGACTTGATGAGTTCAACCAGCCCCGCACGAAAGTCGATCGTTGCTGCTGATTGCCTCACATAAAAAGGAGGCAGTTTCTCCTTTCGCTGTTTCACTTCATTCTCATTTGCTTCCGCTACCTGGTCCTCGTCAGGCAGTCCAGCGAACTTGTTGTTCTTCAAAAGCTGCTCCTCGTGCGATGAAGAGTTCTCCTCCTCCTCATCCATCGGTACAGTACCGTCGCTCTTTTTCGTCTTTTTGCTGTTCGATGTCACTTCCAAAAGCACCTTCCTTTTGGAAATCCCCGGTTTTTGGCCATCAGTTGAGGCCTCAACCTTCCTTTTGGAAATTCCCACTTTTTTGCCTGCTTGAGCCGCAGGTAGGGCGATATTGCCGGCGTTTTGCGCCGGGACGCGACGAGTCATGTTGATTCAGACAACCTTCACCAACGAATGCTCGGATAACAATGACCATCAGATTTCTTGGTTGCACGAGCGTCACAAAGACCTTTCTAAATCTTTTCCGCAGGAGCAGCAAGTGCTGCCAGAAGAGAGCAACGACAAAGATGAAGTTTTCAGCGGTGGTTTTATAAATTTTGTATCATTTTAAATATATCTTCCCGTCGTGCTAACTTGTCGTACGTGCATTTTGGGCCAAATTGAGTTAAGAACGCCATTTTGTACAGCTCCCAATGCCTCACCTTTTGATCTTCAAAGATCTCTAAAATTCGATTTCAATCCTGAGATATGCAATAAAAATCGAAAAACTCATTCTGTGACACAATCTCATATGAAAGATGTTTCAATCTTGACACAGCCTAAAAATTGATGTAAGTGCGACAACTGGCCAAAGGGACTTAGGGTCTGAACGCGTTTGACACAGCTCGACTACCGGAAACATTTTCGGTTATAGCTCGAGACTCCAGCAACCAAATTCAACCAAACTTCGAGACAGTGCACAGAATGGTCAACCAAACAAAACGTGCTTTGTTATTGTTTACATTGCGTGCTCTCGTTTTTGTTTATTCAAGGTTAAACATTGAAACGCGTTTTTTTTTTGGAACGTCAAAAAGCGACGCACGACAAGTTAGCACGACGGTGACGATGTGACGAATCTTTTCGCTTTCTTTGGCCAGGTTGTTTCCTGGACCACGAACTATGAGCTCATAAGATTTTTGACAAACCGTTAAGGGACTCATAACTGCCAAAAAACCAAAACGCACCGATTCTATGGGTTAAATGCCATTAAAACTTCAGAGTCAAAGCGCCAAGTCCAGTCGCAACCAATAAAGCTTATATTTGGCCCGCTAAATTGACCCGTTTTATTACATTCTAATAAGTACACAAATCGTACTGTCAAAAATTTGACCTTATATTTTTATGCATTCACATCTTTTTAGATTAATGGCCCCAAAATTCATTTTCTTCAAAGTCTATTGGTGCATAATTTTATAACAAATTTTTAAATGTCGGTAAAAATCCAACAAAAGAAATACTTAAAAAAAACCCTTAGCTACACCACTGTCAACAACGGCCCCCAGAAATTGCATCCCGGAATGCAACTGCTGCAAACTAGGCTATTTTTCCAGATTGGGCTAACTTTTTGCACACACACTCCCCAGGAGTTCCTGGACTTCCTGCTGGTACTCGCAAAACCTGTTCCCCTTTTCCCTCCCAGTTGAAGAGAGGCAGTCAGAGAGGGGGTCAACAGAACCGCCGCAGCATGTTTCAACTCTGGCAGGCCTGGCCGGGGCCGGGGCACTCTGTATGCTAAATATGTAAAATGGCGCAGAGTTTTGCTCACCGATGCAGAAGCATTTTCTATGCAAGCATGATGGCCAGAAACAGGCTCGGCGTCCTGTGATGTGTGCCGGGGACACACCAGGCGAGTCAGAGAGATAGAAATTGTTCACCTAGCGGAAATTTAGGCACCAGCAGCCAGTGTTGCCAGTCTGTCGAAAGGGACATTCAATCCAGGAAGCAGAATTTTATATTGCAGCCGGGGTGCAGCTGCAGCTGCAGTTACTGGCTGGAAATTCCGGTGCAATTCTTTTCCAGAATGACTCCATTCTGCTCGACGTGGCAGCATTTTCGGGGTTTGATCTGAGTTTTGTGAGAAATGTAACGCTTTGAAATATATTTTGTTTCAAATTATGGGGAAAATTCTAGCAGTTTGGTTGTAAAATAAATGAGATTGTCAGAAAACGAACATGCTGAACCGAAAAAGTTTAATGAGATGATATTGTAGTACAATTTCGATGAAATCCAAATATTTACTAGTTCCAGTTTCAACAAAATCAATAATTTTAATTTCAATAACTCAAGCTCACCATTTCATCGTATCCGCTACCGTATTACCGCACATTCCAAGCAAATTTTAATCCAATAGTTACGACCGCACCGTCGATCGTTTTCACAATTTCAATATCCTCAAAGTTATTGAATGGAGGGAACAAAAAAAAAAAGCAGCAAGAAACATTCACCCACAAATAAACACCATAAAGCTGTCCCGAAAGCTCTGTCCAAAAATGGAAAGTTCCTCCCAGTCTGCATCTGCGGCTGCAAAAAGGCAATAACAATGATAATATTGTCTCACAGAAGGCATAAATATTGAATTGTTCACCGAAAAATATTGTAACTTTGTGTGGCAATTGCACTTGAATGTGGCGTTCTCTGTTTTAGGGTTGTTCAAGTTTTTTTTTTAACTTTTCTGAAAAGCATATAAACTTTAATTTTGCAATTTAGAAAAAATGATACCAGTAATCTAGACTTTAATTAAATTTTTTTAGCATCCCAACTTCAATCGTAAATCTTTCACCTCATGTGCATTTATGTGCAAAAGGTGCACAGTTAGGGTTGCGCGCGCGCTTGAGGCATGTACGTACTCTGGGAAATTCAAATTATTATTGGGTACCCCCCCCCCCCCTCAACCCCTCCAAGACCGGGATGGGATCGTCCCGGGGCAGTCATAAATAAAAGCAATTGAGTTCGTCGAGGACACTCTGCCGGCCGGCCACGCTGGAAATGGAGAAAAAATCCCTAGTTTATAGCCATGATATATTGGCCGTTAATAAACGCACACGATGGCTTCGGGGGCTGATGCGTGGGAGTTTGTGTGCAACGCGAGCCGATGGTAATTAATTAATAAAATTGTGCTGAGTTATTCTCTGACAGGGCAGTTAAAAGATGTTTTTGAATTTGGTTGAAACTTTGAGCGTATGGTTCGTGTAACGCACACTCAACTGCATTGAAACTAAATCATTATGCTTAGACTGTTGTTAAATCATTTTCGATATTAGAATATTTTTTTTAGATCAAATCAAATTTTATGAATGACCACGAAAGCCACGAAATTTGAAATATTCAATTGAAATATTGGATGCAGTTTCCACATAAAAAATGTATGTCAAATTTAGAACTTTTTTTGAACTTATTGTACAAAAAAATATTCAAGAAAATGCAGATAATGAATAACACATTATTCTGATTAATTTGCAATACGTCGTAAAAGCCATCGCGAGCTACGACACTTATTTGATTATTTTTTCTCTAAAACAAATCAAGTGTTTATAAAGGAGCGGCCGTGGCTGCCTGGTTACGGTGTTCGCTTTGTAAGCGAATGGTTCTGGGTTCGATGCCCATCTGCTCCCAACGAGAAAGTTAAGAACACATAAATTTGAAATTGAACGAAAAATCAAAGTCGCTCTTGGCGGGGTTCGAACCCCCGTCCTTTGGATTGGTAAGCAAAAATGCTAACCACTAGGCCATGACGACTTGGTGAGCGTGGACTGGAATTAGGAATACTGTCACAGAGAGCGAGTTGTGGCGCTATTACAACCACGGCAAATAGTGTCCAGGGCATTCGTGGAAATACAATGTCCCATCCCAGAGGGTCCCGGAGTACCAAACCTTCTTAGCATGGTGCTCCCAACGAATACAACCAAAATCTCGGAGCGCTTCTTCCTCCCCTGTCGATTCAGAATTGTGTTGTTGTTCGAACACTCTGTGCTCAAACTCAACCCAATTACGAGTCATCTCTGCGATACGGCTTTACGTAGTAGGCCTGGCCGCTTTAACGCTTGTGATGTTTCAGTGCATTCCGATGCAATGGCGCACTACAAATGTTAATAAATGACAAGAAGAGTGCTAGGCGTCATCTAACCTAAGGCACTCTCCAGGATGCCTTCGAAAGATTGGCTGCGCTAGGGTCTGATTAGATTAGATTAGATTAGATTAGAAAACAAATCAAGTGTTTATTATTTTTCAATAAAGTGCTTCTAGAGGATGGATAGATAATTAGTAAATTGATCGAGAATCGATGAAAAACGGCTTTGTTTACAAGTGGCACATAAGTCCATTTGAAAACCAATCCGATAATTCTAACATAATTACATTATTGCACAAAATTCCAGAAAGATGTTTAAAGAACATTGTTCAACACTACAATAACAATAAAAGCAAAAATTTTGAGCTTTTTTTAATCGTTTGAATTGTTTAAAAAATCGCCATGATCAAGTAACGAGAAAAGTACGAGAAAAAAAATAACACTTTCATTCAAAACTATGTTTTTATTCATTTGATTTGATATCGACGCTTGTCGTACGTCGATTTTTGACGTTTCAAGAAAACGCGTTTTAATGTTTGACCTTGAATAAACTAAAACGAGAGCATGCAATGTAAACAATAATAAACGTGTTTTGTTTTGCTGAGTATTCTGTGCATTTTTCATATCATGTTGAAATCAAATTTACTAAGCATTTTGCAATGTATTATCAATTTCAGGGATTTAAAAAATATGCAGCTGATATTGCTAAAGTTTTACCTAAACTTGATCAAAATATTCAAATTTCCCTGTTGCTGAAATTAAGGAAAACAAAAAACATGTTATTAAACCTATTTTACTGATTTTACTCTTCAGAAATATGGGTCATAATCCCCATATTTCTGTGCCTCGTTTTAAAGCATAAGTAAATTAAATTTCTAAAATCATAATAAAATTTAAATATCTGAATAATTAAGAGCGAGTTTTTCACCAATGTGTAACAGGTCGTATCGAGGTGCTCCAATTTGGATGAAACTTTAAGTGTTTGTTTGTCTATACATGAGATGAACTCATGCAAAATATGAGCCCTCTACGACAAAGGGAAGTGGGGTAAAACGAGCAATGAAGTTTGAGGTCCAAAAATCATAAAAAATCTTAAAATTGCTCGCATTTTAATAAAACTTCATCATTTCCAACTCTCTTAGATGCATTCGGAAGGTCTTTTGAAGCACTTCAAAATGAGCCATAGACATCTAGGATTGGTTTAACTTTTTCTCATAGCTTTTGCTAATTACTGTTAAAAATGGATTTTTTTGAAACCTTAATATCATTTTGCAACAGCCTCCAACACCCATACCCTTTTAGGTCAAAAGTTAGGGAATTTCATGGACTATAAGCCTACGGCAATAACTTTTTGGCCAATTGCAGTTTTTCTCATAGTTTTTTTGATTTTTCTATAACAAACTTTTTACAACGTTAGTTTTTGCCCTGTAGGCTCCCATAGCGACACTTATTGGTCTCAATTTTGTCATATTCGGAATCCTCAGAAAATTTCACGTTAGTTAGAAGTAATGAAGTTGTAAATTTGAAAAGTACAATAAATTTCCCATAAAATGACATGTTAAAGAAAATTTTACAGTCGAGTAACGGAAAATGGGAGAATTTTTAAAACTTTTTTAGTGTTTTTTTCGATGAAAAATACGTTTTTTCGGAATTCTGAGTACGCCATCAAATCGGGCGTCTAATTTTACATAAAAGTCTCTTTGACACCTAATTTCTATTTCATCACCGTTTCAGACTGCAAATTATTTAAAAACACCTCTTTTTTCACATGCTCAAAAATGGAAGGGGTCGTACCGCCCCTCCGTCATGAGATATCAAAAAACGGACCTCGGATTCGTGATCAGGGACAAAAGTTACCCCTTAGGACAAAGTTTCACGCAAATCGAAGAGAGGTCGGGGCAACTGCTGTGTGAGTTGGCGGAGAATTACCCATCTTTATTTTTAAAGAATTTTCTAATCGATTTCGTGTCTTAAGCAAAGTTGTAGGTTATGTTCAGGGTTAGGTTTCCAGATTAATCTAGAAATGCCAGATTTTTCTAGTGCCTAACAGAATAAAGATAAACCATGCTCTATTCGAGATTTCGACAGATTTAGCAAGATTTTTAGTTTTCAGACGATTTTTAAATAGTTTTTTAACCAAAATAATCGTTCCTATCGATTAATTCTTTATTTTGGGTTTTGATTATAGAAGTTTATTTTTACTCTGGTTATGATGAGACCTATCGGAAAAACAACATTGGTACTCAACTTAAATCGGTTTTGATTATTTCACTTTTTATCACTAAAAGATTAATTCCCAACATAACTATTTTTCGATTTTTATTTTTTAATGGTTGCAGAGATACGACTTCCGTTTTTTAATATTGAAAAAAAGATCAAATTTAAAAAAAAAATGTAATTACGTTGAGAAACTATTTACATTTCCTGTAATTTTTTAACGACGAAATGGCCTTATTTTCTCTACCAAAAATAATAAATGGGAAAATTAATGTTTAATACCAGTACAAAAAAGTTTTACTTTTCAGCACTGAGTGGGGTGCTGAAAATTATTCGAAAACACTTGGCTTCAGTTTGGTTTCTATGAAAGAAAAATCGGAACTTTTCAGCGCTTTCGAATAAAAATAGTTCCAAAAAAGTTCAAAGCTTTTATTTTTTTTAGCTTTTATTTTTGAACAAATTTTGATTTCGGAAATAAAATTTTAAGGATTTTGAATTCATTTTCATTGGAAAGAGCGTGTGATTTTCGTTAAAACACTCTTTTGAACAATTTTTTTTAACATCTTTATTTTCATTTTCTAATCTAATCTAATCTAGCACAAACGCAGCCAGTCCGATGAAAGCATGCTGGAAAGTCTTGTGATTAGATTACGCCCCAAGCATTTTTCTTGTCAATATTAATAATTGCAGTACATCCGCACGGAGAAAAAAGAGTTCCCAAAATCGTGAACAAGCGTTCATGAAAATAGGAACCACGAACAAAGTGTTCAAATCTCATGGTACGATTTCGAAAAACGTACCATGAAATTTGAACACTTTGTTCGTGGTTCCCATTTTCATGAACGCTTGTTCACGATTTTAGGAACTCTTTTTTCTCCGTGCGAGAACATCCGAAAAGAACAAATCCGAAACCGTCGTGAAATTTTGTAAAAATTGGCCAAAAGATGCGAGAAATAACTTGAAAAAAAAACATAGGAAAACGTCAAATTTACGACACCGAAAAATTTTTCCGTCAAAACTCCAAACAACTTTACTTTCATTTTCGCTTTTTTTTTTTCAAAAGGTCCATTGTACATTGGAAACTTCGGGTGCATTGTTTGTTTTAAAAAAGTAATCTAGATTTTTGTTCTGTTTAAACGTGTTGAAAAGTAACATTTTTCAATATTTTTCGATTTAAACGTTAAATTTATTTAAAACATGGAAGTAAAATTTCGTTCAAAAAGCGTTTTTTCGTAACTGTAAGCAACTTGTTGCGAAACATGTTTTTAGCACTCATCGTATTTATACAATACGGTAAACCTCATTGGGTAAATGTATGACCCAGGGTGATAAAATGTTCTTTTTGTGACTTGTTGCATTTAGTAATATTTAATAATCCGAATCAAATTCAAACAATTGTACCGTTCTCAAGATATAGCCACATTTGAATATATATATTTTTGATTTTTAAACACTATGAAGCTTTTCTAAATTCATTGAGTTAATTCATAAGTGAACCCGTATTGTATCATTTGGGATTTGTGTACTTGTTGTGTGATGTAATAAGCAAATGAAAAAAATCTTTAAGTTTATTTTGCATTTTAAAAATACCTCTTAGAAGAAAAGATCTTCTCTTAAAAATATGTTTAAAAATATGAGAAACATTCCTTTAAGTTTCAATTGGTGACTTTGAAAATTTTACTATTAGTTTCTGAGATACAGCCTCACAAAAAAATTTAATTAAAATGTCAAGAGCATTTTAAATGAAAAGATCAGACAATTACACAAAGTAATATGTTTTTATTTCACATTGAAATGGTTGAGATTTCGGGACATTAAAAATGAAAATTTCAATTAACAATTGGATCTTGAAAAATAGCACCAGATTTAATGTATTAAAAAAATATCCTAAATCACTTATGATTGATTTATGCTCAAATGAAGAACAGGGAAAGGCAATTTTGTCTGAAACTTTTTCATATTCATTTTTATAAATAGATTTTTACAGATTACACCAATTTTCCTAGAAAAATATTAATTTAGTTTCGACCAGTACAGTATAAAAACACCTACCTGTCGAATCTTAATCTTCACCCGCGCCTTGCTCGCCTGATTCCGCCCCGATCCGGACCCAATCCCCCGATCGCTAGCCGTAACCGTGAGCTCGTGCAACGACCGATCCGTAAACTTCAGTGGCCTCGTCAGCGTAATCACACCCGTCGTTGGGTGCACCGCAAACTGTTCCGTCTCGTCGAGGATACTGTAGTAGATCTCCCCGTTCAAACCCAAATCAGCGTCCTCGGCGATTACCCGCAGGATGCTTTTGTGCAGCGGAGTGTCCTCGGAGATCGTCACCGAGTATTCGGTCGGGTAGAAGAGCGGACTTAGGTCGTTGGTGTCCAGGACCCGGACGTCGATTGTGGTGTCCGCTTCCAGCGAGATTCGGCTCTTGCCTTCGCGCTTCGTGGCCGTCGCTTTGACCTCCAGCCGGTAGCTGTCGCCCTTCTCCCGGTTCAGCACTACGTTGCTGGTGCGCAGTCGGATCGCCAGGAAGGCAAAATCCCCGACGAGGCGCTCCTCGGCCTTGAAGAACTTGTCCTTGTCCCCGCTGACGATCTTGTACTTGACGTCCAGCTCGGGCGTCACGTAGATTCCGAGCCGGTCCTCGTTCGGCGGTTGCACGGCGTACGTCTTGCCGACGCTGTTCTCCGGAATCGACACGTTGTACAGGGCGTGGGTGAACTGGAACACGTACTTGTCCGAAAGACCCCCGGTGGGGTCGTCCTGTTGCTGATGTAGAATGCCGCCATCGTGGGCGTTTGGGACGGGAGCGGGGTCGCCGAGAGCGCGCGTTATCAGGCCGGCCAGAACAACCGACCGGACAACCGTGAGTAACCGCGCTCGTGACACTCCGCCCGCCACTCCTGGGACCATCTTTAGCTAGCGTTAGCTCATGTTAGGCCTCAGCACCATCTGGAAGGGAGAAGGAAGGAGAAGAATAAAGCATTAGCTCACGCCGGGTAATATCGCTTAATTTTGTAACCGTAAAAAGATTGTTATTGCGAAGTTTATAGTCCCATCCCTCACATTTGCTTGTGTGTTTTCACCCTTTTTTTTCTTGTATATAACGGTAAGCGGTAGGTTTATGGTGTTGGAATACACACATACATACAGTAGTACGGGTTTGTGTACACAGAAAAAAATAATCCGGTAAATTTACATCATTTATGATGTACCAAAAGTGCACGTCATTAATGATGCGAATTTACATCAAATTCATTGTAAATTTAAGTGTCTTCCAATGTAATTGTGCCGAACTAAAAGCGCTACGAAAACATGTAAATTTCCGATGAAATCTACGTAAATTTACCCAGGTTTAAATTTTTTTACTCCGTTGAATTTGAAATCTGATGTAAATTTCAAATGCTCAAACGGTCGAAATGCAGTTTTATTCAAACAATGTTTATCAGATAATCATTTCAAACTGCATTCGACATTTAGCTTGAAAAATAAGTATCAGATTTTAAATTCAACGGAGTGATATCAAATTACATAAAATGCACAAATGCTTGGTTGCTATGCAGATTGTGATTTTAGCTCTGCGGAATTAAGTAGGGAATAAAAACATGAAATACTCACAGTTATGAAAAACATCGTTCACCTTCACCACTTAAGATCCTCCTAGCCGATATCTATCGGGATCAGCTTACTATTCACCCTCGACGGATCGACCGCGACCACCTGCTCCAGCTTGTCGCCGATCGACTCTTAACATTCCAACGCCCAAGGCTCCAAAAAAGTTGGAACGGTAACTTCAACTCGCTGGTTCTCGGGCCTAACTCAACCAATCAAGATGATTCTTCTTTCCAGTGATTTGTTAGGATGTCTAGATAAATCTAGAACTTTGCAGAACTTAATTTGATCAAATCTGTAATTTTTGCGATCAAAAATATCGTTCCAACTTTTTTTTTCGCGTGTAAAAAAAAATCGCCGAAAATTCCGCGGAGGTAGTCTTTTTAAAAAAGGTGGAACGATGTTTTCGGTCGCAGAAATTACAGATTTGATCAAATTAAGTTCTGCAAAGTTCTAGAATCATCTAGACATCCTAACAAATCACTGGAAAGAAGAGTCATCTTGATTGGTTGAGTTAGGCCCGAGAACCAGCGAGTTGAAGTTACCGTTCCACCTTTTTTGGGAGGCTTGGGCGTCCGTGTAAGTTGGACATGCGTTGGGCGCTCCAGTGTTAACCCAGAAGTGTATGCACTCGAACTATCTCGAACAGGGAGCTGAAATTAATCACAACATTATTCAATGGTAATTAATGCCGCTTAACTGTCCTTCTTACAAGTGGAACTGGAACCGGCAAAGTCATAGATGGTCCTGTTGGCGATATGACGATTTTCATCGTCGGAAAGTACGTTTTCGCCACCATCCCCCGCTGTTCCAGTGTTGCCTCTTGCAAGTGCAGGTCACCATCGCTTCTATCTGACGTCTTCGGCCAGATTCGACCCGTTTGACCTGAACGGTTCTTCAAGAACGATAGGCGCAGTGTGCGGGCCGCAAAGTAAAAAGAACAAAATGTATACTCTGGTAATTGATGAAAATCTACCACAACTTACCAGCTGAGTGAATTGCTTCTGGGCTGTTTCATGTGTTAGTGTGAAGCCCCACTTGCCGTTGCCCCCCAGTGATTGCTTTGATCAGCTGGTCTGTTTTGTCCAGATTATCATACGATAAGGCGTTGGGCCGTGGATTAAGCCCTTCCTGGAAACTCGCTCAAACAGACAGAGGCGCATCATCGGTCGGTCGGCCCAAGGGATGCGCATGCGCAAACTTCACAGTGGTGGTTTCATCTTGCAACGGGAATCACGTTCTCACCGCTGTCCAGATCTGTTTACTTCGAAGCTGGACCTTTCTGAAACTCCAGTCCAGTCGATTCCTTCGCCTCTTGACGGCTTTCTTCCACGAGTAATCTGTCTCGAATTCCTTGATGTTCGTAAGCTTCCCTCTGGCGACCACCGTTGGTTTCCGGAACCGACTTCATGGCCCACCGTAAATGCTCCTATCTGATCTTTTTTCCTCTTGACACTTCCGACAAACTGCGACGAAAATTTCACCACTAAACCGACCACGGATGCTACGAAACGATTGCAGTAGGCGGCTCTGCGATACTGCCCACCCAAATATTTACAAACAAATAAATGACATTAGCAGTCAATGAAGATGCAGTATTATAGACCGGCAAAAGAAAATGATGATTTTCTTGTCGGAGTTCAACTTACCCAAGTTAGAGTACTAAGAATCCCAAGTGAAATGTTTTATTGTTAAGGCAGACAAAAATCAAAATACGAGCGCAACCTGTCAAAGCCTGTTGCGCCACAGGCTGATGTACACGCTTACGACAAAGCACTCCATTTTTGTACGGCGCAACAGATTTTTTCGCGAAACAGAAGATATCGACGCCAACATTTCAAAAAGCATTATGTACAAACCATGCGTTTTGAGAAAAACGCATTTGAATGTTGAGCATCTATTTTCAATTCCCATTTTAATATAAAAGCAAAATAAGATGTTCTAATGATAACAAACGATGAAAAACGTTGCTTTTATTGATACTTGATCATCCAAATTCAATAAAACATTATTTCCGTAATTTTATTTGAGAAAAACAAACATAACTTCTTTTGAAATCACCAACGTTTATATCACCCTGCTGGCATTGAGGGGGACGCTTTGTTATGATTCGGTTTTCTTCGCCGAATGTACATGGCGCTTTGTTTATGTTGCTTTTTTTCCGTCACGAGGTTCATGTAGTCTTTTGTTTGACAGGTTGACAGGGCTATATAAACAGAGACTGCTGATGGCAGAGATTTTGTTTATGTTACTTTATTTAAAATCATAATTAAACAGACTTTACTGAAGTAACTTTTACTCATTTTTGGTGGAGAGGTAGCTTATTAGGAGTACTTTCAGAATATGCAATAACCCAGAAAGTGTCAAAATGTACATGATGTCTTTTGAAATGTTACCGTCGATATGCGCACTTCGGTTTGGTGGTGTGCGAATAATACATTTTGATGAATCAAATTAATTGGCTATTTATCTCGACATGGCATTTTATATTAAAGATTAAATTTTGAAAAGGTCCTATCTGCATAGGAAACCCATGACTCATAGGTTGTTTTGAAAATTTACTCTAGAATTTAATTTTTTTAAATGTTAATCAAGCAAAAATAGCAGTTGATCATAAAAATTGTCTCTAAATGCGCTCTAAAATCGTCAAATGTGAGTTGAAATCTCGGGTTAGTTTTCGAAAGGTGCTAAGCGCTAGTTGTTAACAAATCCGTTTTTTTTATCGGTTCCCGGTCAATTAACGCACTAGCAAATTAAAAAAAAGCTTTGAATTGTTCATCTGTACGTTTTTTGAATGATATTTAATGAATAACGATGAATATTTAGATTGTTTAAGAGAAAAATTGAAATAAGTGTCGGAGGTCGCGATGACTATAAGGACGTATTGTAAGGGACCATCCATAAACCACGTGGACACTTTTTTGGGAATCTGTTAGCCACCTTCCCCCTCGTGGACAATTGTCCATACAAAAAAAAAACTTTTTTGTATGGAACGTGGACAATTGCCAAAAGGTATCAGAAATGGTTTAATAGCGTGCTTCAAACCGTTGTACACCAAGATTATCATTGTATATACCCGTTTAATCTTAAGCAATGATTTATCGAAGGGTAAAATATATTAATAATTAAATTACTAAAATAATTTGATCATTCAAACCAATTTTCATCCATTTTGCAATTTTGCAAAATTTATTTTTTTCATGCAAAACTTGATGAAAACTTGCTTCCTAACTTCCTACTGAATTATTTATTATTCTTTTTTAAATGGAAAAGCCCAAAGAAGCTGTAATTGAACGATTAAGTATTCAAATGGAAACATGCTGTTCCCCTATGAATAAGGCAGCAAATATACATTTCAGTTTTTCTCCCGTTTCGAAGCAGCATAGAAACTGGCATGAACAATCTTTTACTCACTTTTGGGTAAAGCTGTGTTAGCGAATATAAGAGGGCAGTATTTGTCGGAGTTGTAATACATTCAAATTATTGGTTTACCAAGATAGCCGTGTATTAAAATTTGGACAACTTTGACAGCAGTTTTTCCCAAAACATATTTATCAGAATTGTTTGAATTTCCGATGAAGGGTATTTTTTAAATTATTGAAAGTGTGAAAATTTGATAATTCGTGGCAAAGCATTCAAAAAACACCATGAAAAGTATAATTTCAGCAAAAGAATAGCTGAATGCTCGTTTGAACTCACCGGAGGAATGATTTCGGACTAGCAGCTAGCAACCAAGGCTGCCCGTCAAAGTGACCCTTACGCCGGCCGGTGCCATGAAAAATTCCCTTGTAAAGTTCACATACCAGTTGTCAAGGAATTCCTGGACGCAAGTTACCGTTAGATTGGTGGTGCAGGAATACGGTAAACACATCAAGATTGATCTGCATTCCTCGCCGGTGGAAGTCGGTGCTCCTTTACCTGGTCTATTTACCCGATTAACGCCAAGCTTGCTTCGAGGACATCCAGCTGGTCTGTATCTGAGGTGAACGCGTGAGGTGGTTCCAAGCTCCAGGTTAGCTCGCCCTTTGCCTTCCGGCTTCCGGCATCAAATTTAGTCTCGCCCTTTGCCTTCTGGCTTCCGGCATTATTTCCTCCACCAATTCAGGATACAGCTACAAGCAAGGCTACAATTAGTTTGATAACTAATTATCAATCACTTTACTTCTTTTGTATTAATAGCGATCTAATTTCAGATACTTACGTTTATTCGAATTGCCAAAACATTAAACAGATGTCAGCCGCAACCTTTTTGAAGTGGCCCTTAATTGGCATCCTTTGTTTTCCAACAGTCTGGTAATAGCTGCATCCATCATAACATTTGTGAAGATTTTACCGTAGAATCGAGCACTTAAAACTTACGAAACAACTTTAATTTGAGCACGCAAAACAATCATAACATTGTCCTGATTTGTTGTCGTCATCAGCTTGAACTGTCATTCTCAAAATAAAGTTACAACTTAAATGTAAATGCTTTTTGAGTTTACATTTACAAAAAATTACATCAAGTAAACATTTACATGCTTTTCATATTTCAAATTTTTGCTTTCTCAGAATCAACAGTTCGATTTAAGTTAGATTCATGCGTTACATTGAATCTAAATTTACATTATGGTTGTTTAAATGCGATACAACTTTTACAATGAATTTCAAAATTACATTGAGCATGTTTACATGCAAAACATAGTTTCAGTGTTGAGTAAATTTACATTTTTTTTTCTGTGTATTTCTCCGGTTTTTATCTGCAACCTAGTTGTGGTTAACAGGTGCGTTTTCTTCAATCTTATGAAACGTCAAGAGTTTTTGAAAATCTTGAATCTCTCGAATCTGTTGAAACTTTTGAATTTCGTGAGTTCTTGAATAGCTTGAATCATATGAATCTCTGTACCTCGAGTCTGTTGAACCTTTCAAATCTATCAAATTTCTGTCTGTTCTGAATTTCATCAATCTCTAGGGTGTCTTAAATTACTTGAATATCAGGAATCTGTTGAATTCTTAAATCTCTGAAATTAATATGATTAATCTATTGAACCTCGAGAGACTGTTGAAAATCTTGAATCTCTCGAATCTCCTGAGTCGAACCTCTTGAAAAAACACTAGAATCTTCGAAATGACTTGAATTTGTAGAGTTTCTCTTGTGTTTATTTAATTTCTTGAATATATTGAATCTTTTGAATCTTTCAAATCAATAGAATCTCATCTTGAATATCTCTTCTCTTCGCGCAGTCACAAAAAATACTGACATTTCAATCTCTATGATCTACAGAATCTTAGTCTTATAACCAAGACCTGTAATTTTCGACGATTCTGCATTTCCTGACGATATTTTAACCCGTCACCCTCACCAACACCCCTGGCCCCGTTGCGAATATCGTTGCGCACCTCTTATTCCACGTGAGAACACCACGCGCTCACATAAATCACGCGTTCTGCTGTTCTTGGGTGACGCTTTCACACGCTGTGACCTCCCACCACCGCAAACCAAGAACCCTTACGAAGGATGCTGGGGCGCTGCAGAACCAGAAGACGACGACGGTTCAGTTTAATGTGTTTTAAGGTTTTTGAACACACACATACGTATGGGCAAGGAGCAGCATGATTCATGGCGGACACGTCATAATTTCCGCTTTTTTTTTGTTATGAAATGCAATTTAAAGACCACTGGGAGGGAGTGTGTGTAGAGTTGGGACGCTAGGGTCACTAGAAACCTTGGATGTTGACTTCTGTAATCTTGAAAATTGATTCTTGAAACTATTTTGAACTCTTGCCAACTTTGTAAACTCTTGGAGTCCTGGGCCCTAGAAACCATTATAGCCATGGGCACTTTAAATATTGGGGTCTCCAAATCTTGAAGTCTTGAGTTCTAGCAAAGATTTACTGTTAAAGCCTCGGAAATATTGGAATCCTGGAGTCTTCAGCATTTGAAGACTTTTGAGTTTGAAATTTTGAGTTTTGGATGTCTTGAGCTTTGGACTCTCGGCTCCAAGAACTGGTCTTAGGCTCTTGGAGTATTGAGCTTCTTGAGTATTGGGCTCTTGGAGTCTCGGGCTCTTGGAGTCGTGGGCACTTGACATCTTGGGCACTTGACGTCTCGAACACTTAAAATCTTGGGCACTCGAATTCTTCACCCAAAGTTAAAGAACGAGGGGAAAGTCCTCCCGAAAATAAACGTGATGAAAGTACTATTTTGCGTGAGTAAAGACCTCTCGCGAGTTCATTCGTTCATTGACGAGTTCATCCAATTGAGTGGCTTATATGGACAAATGACCACCACTTAGTCACCGAACCATGGTGGCCTATACGGCAAAGGCACGGTTCAATAAGCCGAAGGTCTTGGGTTCGAATCTCGGTACCGGTACTTTTTTTTTGATAGATGAACTTTTTTGGAAAATGAACCCATGAGGAAAGTACTCACGGCAATTTCGGGATTTATCCTCTCCGTCCGCATACAGTAGCATTTTACTACCGAATCGTGCTCTTCATCCTCTCGTATGCCGATGCCCAGTTCTGGGTGTTGAATTCTTGGAGTCTTATGCACTTGGAGCCTTGGGCACTTGAAGTCTTGGGCACTTGAAGTCTTGGGCTCTTGGAGTCTTAGGCTCTTGGAATCTTGGGCTCTTGGAGTCTTGAGCTCTTGTAATCTTGGGCTCTTGGATTCGTTGGTTCTTGGATTCTTTGTTTCTAGGATTCATGAGCACTTGAGCTTATGAGCACTTGGGTTAATGAGCACTTAATGTCTTGGGCACTTGACATCTTGGGCACTTGAAGTCTTGGGCACTTGAATTCTTGGAGTCTTGGGCTCTTGAAGTCTTGGGCGCTTGAAGTCTTGGGCTCTTACAGTCTTGAGCACTATGAGTCTTGGAATCTTGGGCTCTTGGATTCTTTGGTTCCTGGAGTCTTAAGTACTTGGAGTCTTCAGCACTTGAAGTCTTGGACACTTGAAATTTTGGGCACTTGACGTCTCGAGCACTTAAATTCTTGAGCACACGAATTCTTGGGTTCTTGGAGTCTTATGCACTTTTAGTCTTGGGATCTTGAAGTCTTGGGCTCTTGGAGTCGTGGGCACTTGACATCTTGGGCATTTGACGTCTCGAGCACTTTAAGTCTTGGGCACTCGAATTCTTGGGTTCTTGGAGTCTTATGCACTTTGAGTTTTGGGATCTTGAAGTCTTGGGATCTTGGAGTCTTGGGCTCTTGGAATCTTGGGCTTTTGTATTCTTTGGTTCCTGGAGCTTGAGCACTTGGATTCTTGAGCACTTTGAGTCATGGGCACTTGAAATCTTGAGCACTTGAAAGCTTGGGCTCTTGGAGTCTTGGGCTCTTGGAGTATTGGGCTCTTGGAGTCATGTAATCTTGGATTCTTTGGTTCCTGTAGTCTTGTGCACTTGGAACCTTGGGCACTTGAAGTCTTGGGCACTTGAAGTCTTGGGCTCTTGGAGTCTTGGGCTCTTGTAATCTTGGGCTCTTGGATTCGTTTGTTCTTATTCTTTGTTTCTAGGAGTCATGAACACTTGAGCTTATGAGCACTTGGGTTAACGAGCACTTGGAGTTTTGAGCACTTGAAGTCTTGGGCACTTGACATTTTGGCACTTGAAGTCTTGGGCACTTGAATTCTTGGAGTCTTGGGCTCTTGAAGTCTTGGGCTTTTGAAGTCTTGGGCTCTTACAGTCTTGAGCACTTGGATTCTTGAGCACTATGAGTCTTGGAATCTTGGGCTTGAGTCTTGGAATCTTGGGCTCTTGGATTCTTTGGTTCCTGGAGTCTTGAGTACATGGAATCTTCAGCACTTGAAGTTCTGGGGCACTTGAAATCTTGGGCACTTGAAGTCTTGGGCACTTGACGTCTCGAGCACTTAATGTCTTGGGCACTCGATTTCTTGGGTTCTTGGAGTCTTATGCACTTTTAGTCTTGGGATCTTGAAGTCTTGGGCTCTTGGAGTCGTGGGCACTGGACATCTTGGGCACTTGACGTCTCGAGCACTTAAAGTCTTGGGCACTCGAATTATTGGGTTCTTGGAGTCTTATGCACTTTGAGTTTTGGGATCTTGACGTCTTGGGCTTTTGGAGTCTTGGGCTCTTGGAATCTTGGGCTTTTGTATTCTTTGGTTCCTGGAGCTTGAGCACTTGAAAGCTTGGGCTCTTGGAGTCTTGGGCACTTGAAGTCTTGGGCTCTTGGAGTCTTGGGCACTTGAAGTCTTGGGAACTTGAAGTCTTGGGCACTTGAAGTCTTGGGCTCTTGGAGTCTTAGGCTCTTGGAATCTTGGGCTCTTGGAGTCTTGGGCTCTTGTAATCTTGGGCTCTTGGATTCGTTTGTTCTTGGATTCTTTGTTTCTAGGAGTCATGAGCACTTGAGCTTATGAGCACTTGGGTTAATGAGCACTTGGAGTTTTGGGCACTTGAAGTCTTGGGCACTTGACATTTCGGGCACTTGAAGTTTTGGGCACTTGAATTTTTGGAATCTTGGGCTCTTGAAGTCTTGGGTTTTGAAGCCTTGGGCGCTTAGATTCTTGAACACTTGGATTCTTGAGCACTATGAGTCTTGGAATCTTGGGCTCTTGGATTCTTTGGTTCCTGGAGTCTTGAGTACTTGGAGTCTTCAGCACTTGAAGTCTTGGGCACTTGAAATCTTGGGCACTTGAAATCTTGAGCACTTGAAGCCTTGAGCACTTGAAGTCTTAGGCACTTGAAGTATTGGGCACTTGAAAGCGTGGGCTTTTGGATTCTTGAGCACTTGAAGTCTCGAGCACTTGAATTCTTGGGCACTTGACGTCTTGGGCACTAGAAGTCTTAGGAACTTGAAGTCTTGAGCATTTGAAAGCTTGGGCTCTTGGAATCTTGGGCTGTTGTAATCTTGGACTCTTGGATTCTTTGGTTCCTGAAGTCTTGAGCACTTGGATTCTTGAGCATTTTGAGACTTGGGCTTTTGAAGTTTTGGAATCTTGGGCTCTTGGATTCCTTGGTTCCTGGAGTCTTGGAGTCTTGGGCATTTGGAGTCTTGGGCACTTGGAGTTTTGGGCTCTCGGAATCTTGGGATCTTGGAATCTTGGACACTTTTAGTATTGTGAAGTGTTGGAATCTTGGCGTTTTGTGCTCTTTGAGTGTTGAGCTCTTGGAATTTTTGATTCCTGGGATATTGAAGTATTGGGCATTTTGAGTCTTGGGTATCTGAAGTTTTCGGCTTTTGGAGTCTTGAGCTCTTGGAGCTTTTGGTTTCTGGGATTTCGAGCTCTAAGAGTCTTGAGCACTTGGAGTTTTGAGTCCTGATAGTCTTGAACACTTTGAGTCATGGGTATTTTGAGTCTTGGGCACTTGAAGTTTTTGGCTTTCGAAGTCCAGGGTACTTGAAGTCTGGGGCACTTAGAGTCTTGGGCACTTGAAGATTTTGGCTTTAGGAATCTAGGACACTTGAAGTCTGGGGCACTTTGAGTCTTGGGCACTTGAAGTTTTGGCTTTCAGAGTCTAGGGCTCTTGGAGTCTTGGGCACTCGGAGTCGTGGGCATGTTGTATCCTTACAATTTTTGTGCACTTCTTGAGTTCTTGAAGACTATTGGAGTCTTGGGAGCTCTTGGTGAATTGGGCTCGAGGAAACTTGTGAACTTTTGGAGAGTTGTAATTTAATAGTTTGAAATCTTTGTCGTTAGTCATTTATGCGTTTAGAAAATGTGAAATTTAGAGAAAATCTTAAAATTACGAATTGATTCCGATGGTCACCCTGCACCGTCTCAAAACGGTGGTGTAGGCGTACATCATTGCGCTCCACGTAGACGGTGCAAAATAGCTCTGAATTATGGCTTGCAATCTTTTATTGCCTAGAAATGGCCGACACAAATGTTTGTCGGCATCGTCGTCTGTAGCACGGGGACGACATTATTATTGGCCAAATGATCAAACCCGAAAGTAAACTGGAACAAGCGGTTTTTATGTTCGGTGAGACGTTTTACGAGCTTTAAATTACCGTTTGCTGGGACGGGGTTCAACGAGAGCATTAAACGGTATGTAAACGGTTTGTACTGGTGGATTTTTTAAACTTCTTTAAACCAACTTTAAATTTTGCGAAGAACTGCCTCCTTGTGCTATTTTCGCTCAAATTTATTCCCAAAACAAAACAGAACACTTTCCATTTGCCGGCGCTCAACTCAGTGAAAAATCCCACGTGCAGAACCAGTAGAGAAGTTTCCACGGGGTAGAAGATGGGCTTATTGTCGGTTCCCCTCCCGCTCCAGAGCTGGACCACGTCTGAGCAACTGCACTTTGTGGGCAAATTGCAGTATTTTCTGCGCGCAAAAAGTTTGGTCCGTTCTGTGCAAGTTTCCACTTTATTTTTGCCTGGTTCGAGTGGAAGTGGAGTAAAGTACGCGAACAGATTCCTGATGAATACATTATCGTGGACGGACGAAATGCGACACGGTGACCAGATCTTGAGATATCTCGCTGGAGGAATTTTTTGCTCAAATTGGTTGTTAAAGAAATTGGCAGGGTTGCTGGAATTGGCAAATTCCGAGAATCAACACTCCATTCAGTGTTACAAATTTGATTTGAAATTTTATTGGAGTAGAGCTACCGTCCCTTAAGAAGAAGTGCAACACAGTGGACAGAACTCGTCGTCCCTCTGGAATTTCTGAAGAGATGAACTTGGTCACGAGGACCACGTGAAGGACTGGAAGTGGTTGGGTGGGGGACAACTTGCCATTCAAATGCAGATGTAGATTTTCAGAGTGAGTGAATTTCTTTAAATATGCATGCATTAGCATTTTCTGAGTCGGATCTACATTTCTCGTTAGCTTTTTTGTGCCCCCTCCTCGAGTCTTTTTGTCATCGTATCTACATCGAATGCATAAAAAAACGACCAAAATAGGTGAACAACGAGATTCTGGTGAAGGCAAAGTGTTGATGAAAGTTTTAAGCGACTTCGCAGCACTATCCCAACACTGCTGACAATGACTAGCGAACGTGGCGAAATGGCGAAGGTTGAGCTGATTTCGACTTGGTCGTCGTTTTTGCTTAGTACGACCCATTTAACATGGCACTTGGTTGAACTGAACGAAATTCGTGATCCTTGTTACGGCGGGCACAGATTGGAGGACCTTTAAGACGACCTTGTTTGCAACTTAATAAAAAAAAATACTCAAGCCGCAACAACTTTTCTTACTAAATTATTAAATATTTATTCGAAGTCCTTACAAAAGGTAACTACCAGAGTAAGTTTGTCCAAATGCAGGCTTTGTCTCCTTAAAACCACCTTGATCACGGTCGATAAACTTTCCTTCTTTCTTACCCAAATGGAGATAGATGGTCGATTTTTATGGCAAATGACAAGTCGTATTCATTTCTGTTCTGCCATGAATCGTTTGAACTTTTCCACGCCGTGCCCATTCTGGCACCGGATTCATATCTTATAAATCACATGTACCCCACTGTTCAAACGTCTCCGGCACTTTTCTCTGATATGCACATTTTGAAGAAGAAGAAAAAACGCAAAGCACACAGGAGAAAGAAAAAGAACGAGAGTCCACACGTGTACGTGACCTGTCGGGCCTACAAAGTAACCTTTTAAAAGGCAAGCCGGCCTGCCAGAGGCCATCAAGGTAAACGAAAATGACTCCTTTTGCGAGCGCGCGATTTCTGATATAACACGTGCACAGGTCTCACCCCACACAATGCCAGAAGGAGATGGAAAATGTAGAATGTAACACACACTGAGAGAAGGCAGGCAGGAAACATGTTAATGCACTTCCTAAAAACCTCTGGCATCGTGTATTTTTCGTTTCCAGCGTTACATCCTCTGAGAGAAGAATTCGGACGTGGATGTAACATGACTTGTGGGGGATTTCTCGGATTCTTTTAGCTGGATTACCTTGAAAAATAAGAGAAATATAAATTCGGACAGCTTGGAAAATGGGTTCAGTTCAGAGGCAATATGTTTTGTTCTGTCCTGAAATTGCAGAAAAAACATCGACAAATAGAAATACCAAACGTTAAATCAATTCAAAACATTAATCAGCCCTCATATGTTTAAGACAATTTAATAATAAACAGTTTTAACTCTAATATTTTTATTGACATTTTTGATATTGATATAATGCAAAAAAAAAAACAGAAAGTTCAAAAATAATACAGCTTTGATTTGGAAGGCAGAAAAAAAATCATTTCTCACTTTTCATTTCTCATGTCTCATTTCTCATTTCTCATTTCTCATTTCTCATTTCTCATTTCTCATTTCTCATTTCTCATTTCTCATTTCTCATTTCTCATTTCTCATTTCTCATTTCTCATTTCTCATTTCTCATTTCTCATTTCTCATTTCTCATTTCTCATTTCTCATTTCTCATGTCTCATTTCTTATTTTCTCATTTCTCATTTCTCATTTCTCATTTCTCATTTCTCATTTCTCATGTCTCATGTCTCATGTCTCATTTCTGATTTCTGATTTCTGATTTCTCATTTCTCATTTCTCATTTCTCATTTCGCATTTCTCATTTCGCATTTCTCATTTCTCATTTCTCATTTCTCATTTCTCATTTCTCATGTCTCATTTCTCATCTCTCATTTCTCATTTTTCATTTTCTTATTTCTAAATTCTTATTTATCTTTTCTCATTCGGCGTTCTCTCATTTCTCGAAAAAAATCTTTTCAAAAAAAAATGCATAAAAATTTTACAAATATTAAAAGTATTTTTTTAAATGAGTAAAAATATGTAGAGAATGAATATCAGTAAAATGCCTTTGAAACAAATTCTGTCGATTGAAAAAAATATTTCTGCGGCTTTCAGCATAAAAAAAATAGAAAACAATCAATTCAATGTATCTATGAAAACAATTGAAGTTCTTTAAAATTTTATTCCATTGTCAGCGATACAAAGTTCCTTTTCTCACTCGGCTAGATAAGTTCTATGTTTGATGGATGAACCCTCTCTCGAAAGGAGTTCAAGGTTTCCAAAACACTGTATTGAAAACTTAAGGTCCTGTAGCAGAACTGTTAAATTCTAATGAATCTCTAATGAATTTTAATTTTTGTTATTGTTATGAACTTTGACAAATATTTGCAATAACCTATGAAAAAATCTGATGTTGTTTAATTCTATTTAATTTTATTCAATATTTTAATACTTTTTTCTTCGCATACTCTACTTTTTCAAGCATGTTTACGTAAAAATAACGAGATCTAAATTTCAATGCACGCAAACCACTTTATCCTCATTCCGTGCGTCCCGAGAGAGTCCACCACAACTCTGCTGCACACACGAAACCCACTACAAACACACATGCAGTCACTCAGTCACCCGGCTGCAGCTGCAGCAGAAGTCTATTCAAACTTCTCGACCATACATCACGTGTGTGTGCGCCTAGTCGTGCATTTCGTGTTCTTCATATCCATCGCTACCGCAACGCGACCGCTGCTTCGTCTGGTCTGTGGCACTGTGAGAAATGTTTGCCCAAATGTAGGGTTGCTGATGGGAGAGTTGGTTAAGTCGCGCGTTCTAATCAATGGATAACGGTTTGAATCCCGTCAATATTTTTTGAAAAACATTTTTTTACAGTCCTTTTTAAAACGAATGAGGCGGCACAACCAAATGGGAAAAGACGAGTGGAAAACGCTTGATTTTTTTGTCCTTCCATTTTCACCCGTTTCCGTTCGGTACAAATCGCAAGTACAAAGTAAATACACATTCTGCTGGTCGTCTTTGCCCCCCTGTGTGTGTGTGTGGGTGTGTGTGGATGGATGACTGCACTCTTTGGAGGATACACGCTAGAGAGCTTTCCTTCTGTGAAAAATTCTTCACCCACACTTTTCCACCCAACATACTACCCCCACAAATGAATGTGGACGGTTACATTCCGGAAAACACTCGACATGGAAGATAGAACGGTTGTTGGTCTTGCTAGCAGCAGCTCAGGAAGAGCTGGATGAAAAAAAATGCAGATTCAATTGAATTGAAATAAAAAAGGAAACACTTTCCGTTTAGAATGCTTGCTGCTTGCTGGCGAAAAAAAAACCGAGCTAGGAAAAGTGGAGAAGGAAATCGTTCCAGAGTGTAAGGATCCGAGGCAAGGATCCATTACCGGTGTGTGAGAGTGGGATTTTTTTTCGTTCCATTTTCGTTCTCTGAATAGCGAAGGTATGTGTTTCCGGTGGATTAATATGTATGCAGAGACGCTGCTGCTCCCTCCTGGGGAGTGGAAGGAAAATTGTTTATTTTAGCTGCAGGAAATTAGCGCAAAGCCATTCAGCCGTGATTGTGAAGGAAGGTTTGAGCTATGCCGAGCTATTCATGCATTTGGAATTGCAGTCGGTGTAGAATTTATGCAAATGTTTCACAGACGATGGATTTCTTTTGAAAGGGAGAAGTTACAGCTTGTTTTAGAAAGCGTTCAGTTTAATTACTCTTAAATCTCTCGAATCCAAAACCAACCCTAATGTTCCACAAGTTGGTAGAGAAACATATTTTGACTCCAGAGAGTCCTCGGGTAACCCAGGACATCCCAACGCACTAACAAATTAGTCTACCATACTCACTGAAGTTATGCGGGTAAGATCCGTGGTCTTGCTTGTTACGGCGGTAGAATTACCGGTCTTAACTCCAAGATGTTTCTGGTTGACTCATGACATCCCAATACCTTAGAAAAGTAGTCTTCCATATTCGCTGAAGCTATACGGGTAGATTCCGCGGTTAAAAACCGCCGACCTCTTGCTTGTTACGGTGGTAGACCTATAGATCATAACTCCAGGGAGTCCTCAGATGACTCAGGACATCCCAGCACATAAGCAAAGTAGTCTGACATACACAGAAAAAAAAATTATGGTAATATTACATCTGGGAAGGGGTACATCTATTATGTCAGAAAAAAGGTGTAATTTTACCACTGGAAATGTGTAATTTTACCACTTTTCTGGTGTAATGTCACTTTTTCAGTCTAAATTGTGGTAAAATTACATCATAAAAGAGGTAATGTTCAACCTTCCAAAATTACAGCTTCCAAATTTACATTATTTTTTTCTGTGTACTCACTGAAGCTATACGCCTATGTTCCGGAGTCAAAAACTGTCGACTCTGGGTAGGATCCGCTGTCAAATCTTGAAATTTAAACTTGTTTTTTAATAAGATTCTTGCCCAAATTCCCGGAAGTTTCGGATAACCATGTAAGCATGTCACATGACATTGTCACATTTACATTTTGGAAAGTACCCGAACCATAACGAATACCCAAAGATTCTTAATTTAAGTCATATTCTCAATTGAAATCATTAGAGATGAGAAATGAGAAATGACTAATGAGAAATGAGAAATGAGAAATGAGAAATGAGAAATCAGAAATGAGGAATGAGAAATGAGGAATGAGAAATGAGAAATGAGAAATGAGAAATGAGAAATGAGAAATGAGAAATGAGAAATGAGAAATGAGAAATGAGAAATGAGAAATGAGAAATGAGAAATGAGAAATGAGAAATGAGAAATGAGAAATGAGAAATGAGAAATGAGAAATGAGAAATGAGAAATGAGAAATGAGAAATGAGAAATGAGAAATGAGAAATGAGAAATGAGAAATGAGAAATGAGAAATGAGAAATGAGAAATGAGAAATGAGAAATGAGAAATGAGAAATATGAAATGTGAAATAAGAAATGAAAAATGAGTAATGAGAAATGAGAAATGAGAAATGAGAAATGAGAAATGAGAAATGATAAATGAGAAATGAGAATGAAAATGACAAAAGAAAAATGAGAAATGAGAAATGAGAAATTTGAAATGAGACTTGAGAAATTAAAAATCAAATCACAAAGTAACTTTTCCCAACTTCGTTTGAACGCGATTCATTTAAGCACAATTCATTCACCGATCAAAGCATAGCTTTTCACTAACTCTTCTATTCAAATTCAATCTTTTTGAAATATCCTCGCGTTCAACTGAACTCGAAAAGCTATCATGTACTGTCAATGCAAATAGACTCACCGAATGCAACTAACCAACAGGTGGTGGGGCAACATCACCCGGTTCTAATTAACAGAGCTTCATTCGCTTTGATCTCGATTGACGGTTGATTCCGAACATTCGAGTGCTCAGCTTTCAGCGGTTTTGCGGTGTTCAAAATTTGTATCTCCTTTCAAATCAACTCAGCTCAGCTCTGCTCAAAATTGCGAAACCACCGGACTTTGGAAGCGTCATTTGCGCCAGCAGGTCGACGAATTTTGCAAAATTTTCAATGGACGTCAGTTACTCTTCAAGCCTTGCTCTTGTGTGGTGAAAAATGTACATTTCAAAGTGCAAACACAACTCCGAGGCTGCATATCATGCCTCAAATTGTTTCTTCCAATTAGACTAAAACAGAAAGCCCCCTTGTTGACCCAATTATGCCTGCCCACATACCTGATATGATGAGTGCAGAGTAAACTTTCTTCTTTGCCAAGCATTCCGAGTTGATTTACATTCATTCAAGAGACCCCCTCCCCCTCCCCCTCGAACCACTCGTTCTGTCCTAATGGAACAATCCTTAAAATCGCCTACAATTGCAATGACCCAACAGTTTGATGACGGAAGAGGAAAGAGGAACGACCCTCATTGGGACCATCCCTTATTGAAAAGGTGCTCCTGGACTTGAGGCCTCCACACGATGAGCAAACATTCATCGAGAGCTTATTTACCCAAGGCAAGGGAAATTGTTTTTCTTTTACCCCCAGAGTCGACGCGTCGATTTTCCTTCGTTGAGAGGGGGAGATATGGAAAGGGAGATGTTTTCCCCTCATATGAATGTGATTCTTTGCTAAAGACACTTCTGGTTGAGTATGTTTTAACCTTAAGGTGACAACTTTTACCGTACTTTGTCAAAATAAACTTAAATCATCTAAACTTTAACTGTGCGTTTGAAAAACCTACAATTTTTTTATGAAACATTCGTTTTCTTTTATTATATGTCCGAGAAAAACCGAAAAATATTGCAAATAAACCAGTTGAGGGTTAAGGCCCCAACGGCCCTTGTCTCACACGTGGAATGGACTTTCTGAAACAAAAGAGGCACTTTTCTTTGCAAGCCTCCCCCACCCACTTCCTCCCTGGTGGCGAACTCCTTCCCCAACAAAAATCGAACTAGAAAATTCCTTTCTTATTGAAAGATAGGAGGTCTGACTAACTAAAGAGAAGGAGGAGTATCTCTGTCTCTGTTTTTTCTCCCGATAGGATATATAAAATCCATTAGAAGCTATTTTCCTACTCCACAGTAATAATGGATCCAAAGATGTTACCGAAGATTAAAAAAACACGATATCGGAAAACAGCTCCCACACGTTAAACGTGAACGTGATACTCGGATTCGACTCATTGAGCTCAAGCTATAGCTGAATGGCAAGGTGTGCTACTGAAAGGACTCAGTAGCAGCAGAAGAAGGTGTATAAAGTTGCCTCCTGAGGGTGCTTCAGCCCAAGCTAAAGATAAGCAGTTTTGTACGGCGAAGAAAACGTCGAAGATCAGATTATGGGTCTGAAATAGAACCTTTCTGAACGCAAAGTAAGGAGGAAGGAAATGTAGAAACTTTTCAGAAAATGTTTATAATACAATCTGAAAATTCTTAAAATTCTTAAAATTCTTAAAATTCTTAAAATTCTTAAAATTCTTAAAATTCTTAAAATTCTTAAAATTCTTAAACGGTAATTCTCCGCCAACTCACACAGCAGTTGCCCCGACCCCTCTTCGATTTGCGTGAAACTTTGTCCTAAGGGGTAACTTTTGTCCCTGATCACGAATCCGAGGTCCGTTTTTTGATATCTCGTGACGGAGGGGCGGTACGACCCCTTCCATTTTTGAACATGTGAAAAAAGAGGTGTTTTTCAATAATTTGCAGCCTGAAACGGTGATGAGATAGAAATTTGGTGTCAAAGGGACTTTTGTGTAAAATTAGACGCCCGATTTGATGGCGTACTCAGAATTCTGAATAAACGTATTTTTCATCGAAAAAAAACACTAAAAAAGTTTTAAAAATTCTCCCATTTTCCGTTACTCGACTGTAAAATTTTTTGGAACATGTCATTTTATGGGAAATTTAATGTACTTTTCGAATCTACATTGCCCCAGAAGAGTCATTTTTTCATTTAGAACAAAATTTTTCATTTTAAAATTTCGTGTTTTTTCTAACTTTGCAGGGTTATTTTTTTAGAGTGTAACAGTGTTCTACAAAGTTTTAGAGCAGACAAATACAAAAAATTTGATATATAGACGTAAGGGGTTCGCTTATAAACATCACGAGTTATCGCGATTTTACGAAAAAAAAAGTTTTGAAAAAGTTGGTCGTCATCGATCATGGCCGTTCATGGTCACCCGCGACAGACACGGACGACGAAACAAAGAGAAACGCAAAAAGTAACTTTTTCAAAACTTTTTTTTCGTAAAATCGCGATAACTCGTGATGTTTGTAAGCAAACCCCTTATGTCTATATATCAAAATTTTTGTAACTGTCTGCTCTACAACTTTGTAGAACATTGTTACACTCTAAAAAATTACCCTGCAAAATTAGAAAAAACACGAAATTTTAAAATGAAAATTTTTGTTCTAAATGAAAAAATGACCCTTCTGGGGCAATGTATATTCGAAAAGTACATTAAATTTCCCATAAAATGACATGTTCCAAATTTTTTTACAGACGAGTAACGGAAAATGGGAGAATTTTTAAAACTTTTTTAGTGTTTTTTCGATGAAAAATACGTTTATTCGGAATTCTGAGTATGCCATCAAATCGGGCGTCTAATTTTACATAAAAGTCCCTTTGACACCAAATTTCTATCTCATCACCGTTTCAGGCTGCAAATTGTTGAAAAACACCTCTTTTTTCGCATGTTCAATAATAGAAGGGGTCGTACCGCCCCTCCGTCACGAGATATCAAAAAGCGGACCTCGGATTCGTGATCAGGGACAAAAGTTACCCCTTAGGACAAAGTTTCACGCAAATCGAAGAGGGATCGGGGCAACTTTTCCCGATTTCGTGTGAGTTGGTAGAGAATTACCCTAAAATTCTTAAAATTCTTAACATTCTTAAAATTCTTAAAAAAAATTTAAAATTCTTAAACTTCTTAAAATTCTAAAAATTCTAATAATTCTTAAAATTTTTAAAATTCTTAAAATTCTTAAACTTCTAAAAATTCTAATAATAATTAAAATTTTTAAAATTCTTAAAATTCTTAAAATTCTTAAAATTCTTAAAATTCTTAAAATTCTTAAAATTCTTAAAATTCTTAAAATTCTTAAAATTCTTAAAATTCTTAAAATTCTTAAAATTCTTAAAATTCTTATAATTCTTAAAATTCTTAAAATTCTTAAAATTCTTAAAATTCTTAAAATTCTAAAAATTCTTAAAATTCTTAAAATTCTTAAAATTCTCATAATTCTTAAAATTCTTAAAATTCTTAAAATTCTTAAAATTCTTAAAATTCTTAAAATTCTTAAAATTCTTAAAATTCTTAAAATTCTTAAAATTCTTAAAATTTTAAAATTCTTAAAATTCTTAAAATTCTTAAAATTCTTAAAATTTTAAAATTTTAAAATTTTAAAATTCTTAAAATTCTTAAAATTCTTAAAATTCTTAAAATTCTTAAAATTCTTAAAATTTTAAAATTCTTAAAATTCTTAAAATTTTAAAATTCTTAAAATTCTTAAAATTCTTAAAATTCTTAAAATTCTTAAAATTCTTAAAATTCTTAAAATTCTTAAAATTTTAAAATTCTTAAAATTCTTAAAATTTTAAAATTTTAAAATTTTAAAATTCTTAAAATTCTTAAAATTCTTAAAATTTTAAAATTCTTAAAATTCTTAAAATTCTTAAAATTTTAAAATTCTTAAAATTCTTAAAATTCTTAAAATTCTTAAAATTCTTAAAATTCTTAAAATTCTTAAAATTATTAAAATTCTTAAAATTCTTAAAATTCTTAAAATTCTTAAAATTCTTAAAATTCTTAAAATTCTTAAAATTCTTAAAATTCTTAAAATTTTAAAATTTTAAAATTTTAAAATTCTTAAAATTCTTAAAATTCTTAAAATTCTTAAAATTCTTAAAATTCTTAAAATTCTTAAAATTCTTAAAATTCTTAAATTTCTTAAAATTCTTAAAATTCTTAAAATTCTTAAAATTCTTAAAATTCTTAAAATTCTTAAAATTCTTAAAATTCTTAAAATTCTTAAAATTCTTAAAATTCTTAAAATTCTTAAAATTCTTAAAATTCTTAAAATTCTTAAAATTCTTAAAATTCTTAAAATTCTTAAAATTCTTAAAATTCTTAAAATTCTTAAAATTCTTAAAATTCTTAAAATTCTTAAAATTCTTAAAATTCTTAAAATTCTTAAAATTCTTAAAATTCTTAAAATTCTTAAAATTCTTAAAATTCTTAAAATTCTTAAAATTTCTAAAATAATGAAAGTTTTTTTTTAAATATTTTTTAAATTTTTAAAATGTTTTTCGATCAATTATTTTCAAATTTCCTTAAATTTTTATTATTTTTTATGTTTATAATCTGAAAAAAATCTCGAAATCTTTAAAACTATTTCTATTTATCTTTTCCTATACAAAGGATCCTTTGTAATAAGCTGTACACTTTCTCATTTGAAAAGCTTCAGCGTGGGCAACTCATCCTGCAGCGAATGATACTTCGATGTCAGACAGAAAGTAAGAGATCCTGCGTGGGTTGATGTAACGTTTTACAATTCAGTTTGACGCATTTATGGGTGGGGGAATCCCAAGAGGGAAGGGCAAGGATTGTATTTCAAGCGGGATGGTTTTGATAGGAAATCGAATCGAGTATGTAATGAATGGTGATGAGTGGTAAAAGTTCTGCTCCAGGGGGAGACATGGCTTCGGGATGGAAAATATAAATTATTGAGTTTTGAGGAAGGATACATTTTAACTCATTTTAAAGGTTGATGTCCCACATTTGCGAATGACACATGAGCTTAATTAAAGTGTTGTTTGCAGATGTTGTGGAAAAGTGATTGATTTTAATTGCATTTGTCAGTGACATGTTTGATTTGATTTTTCCATATTTTTAAAATTAAGGGGCAAATAATACCAATTTTTGAAAACGATGCAAACTATCAAGCCCTAGGTAATTAAAAGGTCCACAGTTTCACTTTGGGCACAAGTGTCCATCAATTAGAGGAGTGCAAGTAGAATAGCATTTCCCATTTCACTTCAGTTCCGGGTGAAAACAAGCATTTCTACGGCACAGCATCTCGAACGTCTCAAAGGTTCGGTGGCTCTGTAGTGTGCCAGTTTTATTGGCAATTATTTCTGCCCAGTTCTCGTAATTTATGGTCGTCGTCAATGGCAACGCAAGGAGGCGGAGGCTGGCTGAATTCTCCGGGACAGGGCGCAAATCATCATCAGCAAGAGATTTCACAGGTTTTGCTGGGCAGAAGCTTACTGACTGGTTTTGCGCAAAAGATACTTCAATAGGAGATTTAATAGAACTCAATTTACCTGAAACGATTTTGTTTTAATGTTTCAAATTCTCAGTTTTCTAATTTCAGTTTTCAGTTTCCAAATTGTAAAAATAAAGAAATTCTCAGTTTTCAGCAATTTTATTTTCTTTTTTTAATAATTATTTTCAGGACGTGTAAGCTAAGTGTCTACAGTACCCCAATGCTCCAAAAGACCCGGACCGGGCCTGGTAGTAAACATAAAACCTCCGGAGGGAGGCCCGGGTTCTTTTTGAGTTCTGCTCTATGCCCTACGCCGGCGTTGGTCCGTGCCAGCTTTGGAAAACTTGCCCAGGAAAAACAGTGCACTTTTTAATTACCGCAATAAATTAAACTTATTCAAAAGAAAACTACAAAAGACAGTAAATTAGATATTACCCCCGATGGTCTGAAGGGGAAAAAGTGCCGGAAGAGGGCTCGTGTTCCATGTGGGAGTCACAAAACTGGGCGGCCAAGTTGTGAACACGAACACAATCGTCGAATTTGTTTTAATTACCGAAACTTGGAAAACTCACCATAGAGGAGAGGTCCTTCGTCAGTGGAGGCAATTTTATGAAATGTAAACTTATGTTGGCTGACGGAGGACGGCACTGCGAAATGTGTACCGTGGTCACGAAAACCTGTTTATTGATGCTGTTTAATGGGCAAAGTTCTACCATGGTTAAGAGCACTGCCCGAGTTGGAGAGAAATTAAACCTCGACCAGAGCGCACGCCAATCTAGTTAGTGCCAGCTGACGGTTTTCTGGGGCAATAATTGTTTATGCAGTTGGGTTTGGGATGAGTGTTTAACTTTTAAATTAATTAAATTTATTTGGATTTGCTATCCAATGGATCCTTCCAAATTAATTCTGAAGGGTGGAACACCTGAGACTCTCTGAAATTAAGCTATCCTATGACAACAAACGACTGAATCATTAAACCATATTGAAGCTGTATTTGCCGTAATCGCTGCCCTGGCGATGTATCATAAAACTGTTTGAAATTCCGGTCTTTTGAATGAACCTGATTCTGGAAACTTGTGTCTATTTTTATGTCTTTACAATTTCCATTTTCCAAGCTGAATCGTCATATTTCGTTGGGGAGTCTATTGAAACTTTCTCAATAATATATATTAAAAGACTCTTCATAGCATTCATGCCCATTTGAATACCGCTTAAAATTTTCATACTCATAATTTTCAGTTTTGTAGTTTTTTTTAATATCAAAAATGAATTATTTTTTCAACATAGTAAAAAAATCATTGTATAACTGATGGCAAATTTAAGCATTTCAAGTTGCTTAACTTTGAAAATTTTACCAAAGTATTATAAATTGCCTCGAGGTTTTGGAAAATAAAATCAAATCCTCCTTCCCGATTAAACTTTAGAATTTAGGCTACATCCATAAAGTAAGTCACGCAAAATCAGCCAAAATTTACCCCCCTTTGTCACGCTTTACTTATAACATGCAATGTCACACTTGCTCAGACCCCCCCTCTCCCCCTAGAGCAGGGGTGACCAAAGTATGGCCCGCGGGCCAAACGTGGCCCGCGAGGTGATTTTTTGTGGCCCGCGGACCCATTTTGAATGATCACGTAAAATGGCCCGTTGATCACTTGTAAAGTGATTTTATGCTTTTTTAAAAAATTAAGGTTTAATTAAAACATTTTTATGCTTATCTTTTATATTTTTCGTTAATAAAAAAGCTAATGACTTATCAGTATTTTGATCCCCATTTTAGGACACACATATTTTGTCAAAAAATCCTTTTAATTAAAACAATTGCACACGGTTCAATGTGAGTGAAACTAATAAATATCGTGAAAACATTCATCAAACATTTTTGAAAGTATTTATTAAACGTTCAAATTTGACTTAGGTAGAAACCTGTAATTGTTCTAAAAATATAAGTATTCAAGATTAATTTGAATGTCATAATGACCCTTTTATGAACTGACCCTCAAAATAACTTTACACTTAGAAACCCGGATTCGAACTCATGACAGTTAGATAACGAATCTGATTGACTACTATCTGATTCAGGTAGACACAATGTTGAAATCGGAGGATCGAGGCTATTGCAAATATTTTACAAAGCTTTTGTTGACCGACCCTCCCCTCCCCATTTATTAAAAATTGGCTCAAAAAACAAAGAGCAAAAATATTTATAAAAAAACGAAAAATCAATGGAAACTTAGGTACTATCAGTTGAAATCAATTAAAAATGAATTCCTCTTCGTTCCGAATCATTTGAGCATGTTCGGGCTATTACAAATAAATTTTATTTTTGTAAATTTTCGATGGATCAATGTTTTTTCGCAAAAAAAATTTCGTCGAATCTTTTTTTTTTGAAGATAATGATTGCAATTTAACTTTACGGTTGCTTAAACATTTTCTATCATTGAAATTCTAGCTCTAAAAGATTTTTCATTAGTCACACTCGATTTAAAGATAAAATTATCCCGTTATATAAATTGATCAGTTTACATGTCACCACTTTGAAATATAAATACAAAACTATTATTTGTATTTACCGAAAATGTTCAAAAAATAAATAAAAAATCAACTTATAGATGTATTTTCCAGTCTTTTAAATTAAAACTATTTAGTAAATCTGGCCCGCAAGCTCAATTGAGCTTTAAATTTGGCCCGGCCTCCAAAAACTTTGAGCACCCCTGCCCTAGAGCGTGTTATACTATATGGATGACGCCTCATCGACATTATTGATTTGATTAGAATTAAGAAAATAATTCGCAGAATATGATCTCCAAATATCTGCATTTGTTCAATTTCGGCTGCAATATACGCAATTTCCTAAAATTAGGAGCAATTTTCTTCAATTATTCGAACGTTTAGGTTTGAATAGAAATCTTGAAATAGAGCCTGTAAAGATTTATGGTTTTCAAGCGTATTTTCACGTTTTTATTTTTTTTAGTTTGTTTATACAAGTCCAATAAAAAAAATCTTGCTAAACCACACAATTCCATTTTTACCTAAATTTTCAATGAGCGAACGAAAATGGGCGGCTCTTAAAAAAGAGTTGTTTTGCCCACCTCTAATTTGGACTAATTTTGTTCTACTAATTTATTTTGATTTATAATGCTGAATCGTTCTTCTCTAATTATTAGATTTTGCATTCAATTTTATTTCGAAACCTGGATTCTTTGTTTTTTTCTAATGTTTGCTCAAACACATTTGCATTTCAATTGCGAAACAAATGGGGTTTTTCTGTGCAAGGCTATTTTTTCACAAAATATAATGAATTTTTTGATAACCTTGCGAGGTTTGATTAAGATTAGAGTACTTTTTACACTACAGTCTAAAATTGAACAACCGATATCCTCGGAAAAATATCGTTTCGGATAATCGAATCACGAAAAAAATCGTTGTCTTGTTTTATACCATCAGTTTAAATATTATCTCAAAATTGCTCTAAATAAAGTGGTTTGAAATGCTGTAATCCAGGATGACGTTGATGAAATATTGAAAAAATGCGTTTAGCAATGTAACAAGTAATGAAAAACTCAAATTTGATTTAAAAGGGGTCTCGGAAATCCAATCTGATGTTAAAAGTGAGGATTTTTTTTGTTCATGATTAGATTATCCGAAGCTCAGCTGTCAACACTGCAGTTTTGCTATTACCGATAATTTGCAAAATATCAGTTAAGTTATGGAAATAATTGAGCCCAGAATTTCAATTTGCAAGTAGTCTTTAAGTGTCCTAATTGATTAAAATCACAAAAATAAACTTTATACCATGTATTTGAAATAGTTTTAAATGAATAATGCAAATAAAATATGCTGAATGATTTTTTTTATTTTCAGCCATTATTATTTTTTGGCCCACTTTCAAAGTGGGGGAGGGGGAGTGGTTTAAAATACTTTTTTTTATTTAACGTAAAGGCGGTTATTTTTTTGAAATCTGAACACTCCGTCAAATTTAGCTTTGCACTTTCAGTTGCACATTCAATTTTACATCCAAAGGTTATTTTTAGAAATATTATGAGCATCCTTTCAAAAAAAAAAATCATGCCTTGGCCGAAAAACCATCATTTTTCGATATTATTTTTCTAAAAATGTTCTGATCAAGCCATCTATCGAAAAATCAATTCAAAAGATACGTTTTTCGATATGGTTTTATGGAAAAATCATCATTTTTTTATGGAAACTTTTTATAAAAATGGTTTATTTGAGCACAAGGAATCAATAAACAAAGTTTCATCCAAAAAAAATTAAAATCAAAATTAAATATCGCATTGAAAAATAGCATGATGCTAAAATTACGTACAAACATAGATAAGTAAAAAAACAAGAAAATCCGTAAAACTAAGTGTTATTGACAGGCCCCTCTTCAAAATCGGTCCAAAAAATCAAGGGGCAAAAAATGGTTTTTCAAAAAACTTCGAAAATTCATTGAAAATTTATGTTCAATCAGCTGAAATCAATTTAAAATGCATAACCCTGCGTTTGGAATCATTTTCAACATGTTTGGGTTTATTAAAAAATCTTTAGAATTGTCCACGGTCCATACAAAAAAGATTTTTTTGTATGGACAATTGTCCACGAAGGGGGGAGGGGGGGTTGAGATTTCCAAAAAAGTGTCCAAGTGGTTTATGGATGGTCCCCTAGTGTAAAATACATTTAAAAACCCTTTTTTCATTCAAATGTTGCGATAATGGCTTGCTATTATTTTTTTGTATTTTCTTTCATTTTTTTTGCCCAAATCAAATTGAATTTGTGCTTAGTTACATACTTAAGTGTTATTGAAATGGATTTTTTTAGATTTACAAGCTTTCTGTAGAGCATGTTTTCTAGTCAATTTGAACATTTTTTGATTTGTGCTATATAATTGGTTTTGGGTACAACCAAAAAAAAATTCCAAAAAGATATTTACTTGTAGTTAGATAAAAAAAATGTATACAATAATTTAAAGGAAGTAAATAAATACTGTATTAAACAATATTGTTGCTTTTGTCACTTAGCAGAAGTGAAATTTTGCGATTTTTCTTATTTTGTTTTATTTTGGAAGCCGTTCAACAGTACTTTATTTGTGATACTGAGTATGACAGAACTTTACTGATAATTGATAAAAAATATACTTCCTTCCGCAAAACTATTCATTATATTGTTTGAAACAATGTTTCATCAAAAGTTTTTGCTTTCAGTCAAGACAGTTTTTTTTTTTAATATGGTAAATTGAAAATAATTTAAAGAAAAAGCACTATTAAGACCTTCTTGTGACTCTGGGGCTAAAGTTTTAAATCGATTTATGGTGTGCTATGACAGGAATATGTTTTGAGAACTATAAATCAAACACTCTGAAAATTTACATCTCTGTCCAAAGTTAAATCGAGTTTTTGAACATATTTTTGAAGTTTCAAGTGATTAATAATGTTTTCTTACATCAAATTTCCGAGATACATGTAACTTGCATAATAACTTCCTTCTTACCCCCACTGTGATATATTTTTTTCTGTTTTTTAGAATCAGTAAAAAAATAATTTCTTAAAACTTATCATTTCTCAAGCTCTGGAAGTCAAAATCAATTATTTCTTCTCGGATATGAAAAACGCGATAGCTCTAAGCTGGAAACTTCTTCTCAACCACCACAAAAATAATTTAGTACAATCACACCAATATCCATTCATTTCTACCCCTCCTCCTTCTGTCACTCCTCTGTCGAGGTCATTCCCTTCTCTGCCTCCACATGATGGATGACTGGATCGGTATCTTTCCGCCCGTTTCATTGTGTATGTGTGTGATGTAGAAAGCATACCCACTTCTCTTCTACCTTCACTTTCCCCCGTCTGTCATGTGTCCGACTAACGAGAACCGCCGAGTCCGCGCAGGAAAAATGGCTCTTTTCCCGTGAGATATCGCATTGATTTCCAACATTCGGTTCTTTCTGCTACACTTTCTAGCATTTTTTCAACGTTTTTTTTTTTTTTGCCTGCAGCAGCCTTTTTCGCGATCATTGTGTGCCTGGTGCCAGTGGCTGTTATCGAATTGATGAAAATATATTTTATTTCGATTTTCGCCAAACTGACATACATTCTCCGACTTGAGGAATCTTTAAAAGAGAGGGGTAGTCTGAAAGCAATTGCAAAAGAACTGTCAGGATTTGTTTTGAACAATTGTGTTGTACGTCGGAATGCCTTTCGAGCGACAATGCCATGGTGGAGGTTTAAGCAAGACCTCAAGAATTCTCTTCTTTCTTCAAGATTCCCTACCACTCACTCGTACCAGCATTGAAAGAATGGCAGCTTCGGGTGCTTTCCGTTGTGGTTTTTTGAGAGTTCTACTCCTGCCTGACCCTCTTCAGGGATCCCCCCCATCTCCCCTCACACGGTCCATTAAAACCAACCGAGCATGGGACACGCCGGTTTCGACAGGAGCAACATTGTCCGTCCGGTTGCCCCTTCCGGAACCGGTTGGGGTTTTCCCGCAGAGAAAAAAAAATTTCCCCCTTTTTCTATTATCTCATCAAAAACTGTATTGAATTGTGCAAAAGAAGAGGGTTTCGAGGGGTCGGATTGCATCGGAGGATCCCCATCGGAAGTGGCGGGGGAAAGTGGCCACCGGAAACAAATCCGTGCATCCTTTCCGACTCTGTCTAGGTCTCTCTTTGGGTCATGGTAAACCATAATAAATTCAATTGGGAGGACGGTCAGTTCCGAGGCGACATGCTGTTGTCCTTTATGTTGGGGGTCCACGTGAGCCATAGAATGCTCGAAAATACGCATTCCGAGTTCGCAGACCAACTTGGGATCCGGAAGAAGATGCTTCCTGCGAAGGAAGAAATTGTTCTTTGGCGTTTTGATGGATGATGCCCGTACGTGCCGAAGGAAAAAGGGATCCATTCAATTGACGTCGACGAGGGATTCTGACAGCTGGAATCAATTTCTTCTGTTGAACTGATGTGCCGGGCACATTTGCTTTGAGTGTTGTTTTGGATTTGTTTGGAGCTTATTGCTTTCGACAAAATAGAAATGGTTTAAATGTTTTGCTCTTTGAAAAAACTATTTTTTTTATAAAATGTTTTAATAATAAGGAAAACATAAAATCATCAAATTGCTTTTAATTGAAATTAAAAAGATTTAGTTAAAAATATTTCAAGAGCTTAAAGCAAATTTCCACCGAGATCATTAAAAATACAAGGAATTTTCAAGTAACTTCAGTGACCTAAGCTGACCCAAAAAAAAAACATTTTCAGATTCATTCTACAAAGAATCGAGATAAAATGTGCAGGGTTAAGTTCAATCCAACTCGCTAACCTCACTGGGTAATTCTCTACCAACTCACACGAAATCGGGAAAAGTTGCCCTGACCCCTCTTCGATTTGCGTGAAACTTTGCCCTAAGGGGTAACTTTTGTCCCTGATCACAAATCCGAGGTCCGTTTTTTGATATCTCGTGACGGAGGGGCGGTACGACCCCTTACATTATTGAACATGCGAAAAAGAGGTGTTTTTCAATAATTTGCAGCCTGAAACGGTGATGAGTTAGAAATTTGGTGTCAAAGGGACTTTTATGTAAAATTAGACGCCCGATTTGATGGCGTACTCAGAATTCCGAATAAACGTATTTTTCATCGAAAAAAACACTAAAAAAGTTTTAAAAATTTTCCCATTTTCCGTTACTCGACTGTAAAAATTTTGGAACATGTTATTTTATGGGAAATTTAATGTTCTTTTCGAATCTACATTGTCCCAGAAGGGTCATTTTTTCATTTAGAACAAATTTTTCATTTTAAAATTTCGTGTTTTTTCTAACTTTGCAGGGTTATTTTTTAGAGTGTAACAATGTTCTACAAAGTTGTAGAGCAGACAATTACAAAAAATTTGATATATAGACATAAGGGGTTTGCTTATAAACATCACGAGTTATCGTGATTTTACGAAAAAAAAGTTTTGAAAAGGTTACTTTTTGCGTTTCTCTTTGTTTCGTCGTCCGTGTCTGTCGCGGATGACCATGAATGGCCATGATCGATGACGACCAACTTTTTCAAAACTTTTTTTCGTAAAATCACGATAACTCGTGATGTTTATAAGCAAACCCCTTATGTCTATATATCAAATAATTGTTTGTTCTACAACTTTGTAGAACATTGTTACACTCTAAAAAATAACCCTGCAAAGTTAGAAAAACACGAAATTTTAAAATGAAAATTTTGTTCTAATGAAAAATGACCCTTCTGGGTCAATGTAGATTCGAAAGTACATTAAATTTCCCATAAAATGACATGTTCCAAAAATTTTACAGTCGAGTAACGGAAAATGGGAGAATTTTTAAAAGGTTTTTAGTGTTTTTTTCAATGAAAAATACGTTTTTTCGGAATTCTGAGTACGCCATCAAATCGGGCGTCTAATTTTACATAAAAGTCCCTTTAACACCAAATTTCTATCTCATCACCGTTTCAGGCTGCAAATTATTGAAAACACCTCTTTTTTCGCATGTTCAAAAAATGAAGGGGTCGTACCGCCCCTCCGTCGTGAGATATCAAAAAACGGACCTCGGATTTGTGATCAAGGACAAAAGTTACCCCTAAGGACAAAGTTTCACGCAAATCGATGAGGGGTCGGGGCAACTGCTGTGTGAGTTGGCGGAGAATTACCCCACTTAAAAACACGCATAATGTGTTTTAATGATCAATCCCGCAGCTGCAATTGCTTGAAAACTTTCCTCCTCTCGATTGCCACCTCTCAAAAACTTCTCCTCAAGCGCACTTGACTGCTCCCATTGGCAGTTGATGTTTTCATTTTTTTTTTTTTTTGCTCAACCCTTTTTTTCAACAATTTTAACTCGATGAAGTGAGAAGGCGAAATTAATTTTCTCCAAACTTCGAGGGTTTGCTAAAGTGCAGTGCCCCGCACCCGCAAACCATGCCAAATTGAAATCGTCCCTTTTTTGCTCTCCGAACTTCAGATTTCACCCGATTGAGTTTTTGGTCACTCACCAACCTCACAGAGTGTGGGTGGTACTTGAAGGTGAGGAAGAAAAAAAAGAAGGGAAAATTTTCATCGAACGCTCGCGAGATTGTTTCATTTTCGGAAAACTTGCTCATTAAATGCAAAAGTTCGCCCCTGCAAGCTTGAAGGGCTGACTGCTGGGGAACGGTTGGGACGAATCCAGGAGCGAAATGAGCGAAATATGCTTTAATGCTGCTGTTGCGGTCGGTGGAAAGTGCAAATGATTCTGAATGTTGGGGGAGGAAAAGTTGGTTGAATTGAAATGATCTGGAATTAACTTTCTGGTAGCACCTTTTTTTGGAGACAGTTGTTGAAATTAAAATGATTGGCAAAATTTCTAATATTTGTTTAAAATTTCAAAGAGTAAAAATGTGAAAAAAAAATAATTGAAAATCACTGCAAGGTGGATAAGCTCAAGCTCTAGCAGCTGCACTTTAGTGCCACTACACTCAAAGCTGTTGATTGTTTGCAAAATATTCAGCCCTTTGAGGCAGCAGCTGTGCGGCAGCACTTTGCAGTATTTCCAGCAGTAGCGGTAGCAAAAGTTTGAACTTGAGTCATTTTATGCAGCTGCAGTGGACGACAGAGGGGAAGGTCCTTGAAAAACATAAAACATAAAACATAAAACATAAAACATAAAACATAAAACATAAAACATAAAACATTAAACATAAAACATAAAACATAAAACATAAAACATAAAACATAAAACATAAAACATAAAACATAAAACATAAAACATAAAACATAAAACATAAAACATAAAACATAAAACATAAAACATAAAACATAAAACATAAAACATAAAACATAAAACATAAAACATAAAACATAAAACATAAAACATAAAACATAAAACATAAAACATAAAACATAAAACATAAAACATAAAACATAAAACATAAAACATAAAACATAAAACATAAAACATAAAACATAAAACATAAAACATAAAACATAAAACATAAAACATAAAACATAAAACATAAACATAAAACATAAAACATAAAACATAAACATAAAACATAAAACATAAAACATAAAACATAAAACATAAAACATAAAACATAAAACATAAAACATAAAACATAAAACATAAAACATAAAACATAAAACATAAAACATAAAACATAAGACATAAAACATAAAACATAAAACATAAAACATAAAACATAAAACATAAAACATAAAACATAAAACATAAAACATAAAACATAAACATAAAACATAAAACATAAAACATAAAACATAAAACATAAAACATAAAACATAAAACATAAAACATAAAACATAAAACATAAACATAAAACATAAAACATAAAACATAAACATAAAACATAAAACATAAAACATAAAACATAAAACATAAAACATAAAACATAAACATAAAACATAAAACATAAAACATAAAACATAAAACATAAAACATAAAACATAAAACATAAAACATAAAACATAAAACATAAAACATAAAACATAAAACATAAAACATAAAACATAAAACATAAAACATAAAACATAAAACATAAAACATAAAACATAAAACATAAAACATAAAACATAAAACATAAAACATAAAACATAAAACATAAAACATAAAACATAAAACATAAAACATAAAACATAAAACATAAAACATAAAACATAAAACATAAAACATAAAACATCAATTGAAATTGGGAACAAAAACAACAAAAAACTTGTTGAATTCCCGATTGTCATACATTTTCCCCAAAAATATCGTTTAATCCATCAACAACACCCACAAAAAAGGCCAAATGTCAAACTTTGTTGGCACTTCCTAAGGGGCCTAACCTACGCTGACAATTTTGCCAGTTTTAACGTGGGCCAACTCCACAGCCAACCAGGATCCGATTCCCCCGCGGGGCATGTTGCTCAACTCGTCCGGTTCTAAGTGAATTCCAGCAAAAGTTTGCAGCATAGACTTTTTATCGCACCCAATGAAAAACGACGACGGCCTCCGGGGCAGAGCGACTTTCATAAAACATCTGCTCGCCAAAACTGACAATTGGCCACACCGGCTTCTTATCATATTCCATTCAGTTTCCGAAAGTGAATCAACTTTAAACGACAAATGCCCGCAAACCCCGCGATAAAACCACCGAAAACGCTTTGACCTGGCTGGAAAAAGGGGAGAGTTCTTCGTCTTTTTTTTATGCCGGGGGAGCCAAGTCGAAGGAAAAGTTGGCCCCTTTGAAGACAAGATAAGCTCAAAGACTTGAAAAACGACAAAGACGACGATGGTTGTACGGGGACATTAATACAGTGTCACTGTAAATCATAATTACATTCATGCTAAGATGGCTTCTTACCGGGGGCGGGCTTGGGCGCTGCGGCGAACGCTTTATTTTAATTAAACCTGCTTAATTGAATGGAAGCTGAAGAGCTGGGCGAAGATACAGGGAGACACCAAGCCAAGTCAGCCAGGGAGATTCGGGATGGAATTGAGTATTTAAGGGAGAAAGTTCGCCATTGGGCAGGGTCAGACATTTTTCATCATCGTTTTAATTTGTTTCGGGTTATGGCCTATCTACAATCACTTAGCTTAGAAAATTTCACTTAGCTTAGGAATTTGAATCAATGGAAATGAATCTGAGTTTCTACAATGGAAAAGTAATCAAATTAGAAACTGACGTTTGGTTTGGAAAATTTCAAAATCTACGGTAAGTTGACGTTTCCATATTAAAGGTAAACAAACAACTGCATAGCAACGTATATCAGCCCAGCAAGTTTTCTAAGTTGATTGTGGATGACGAACGTAAGTTGCAGACTTTCCTAAGTAACTACTTTACTTAGATGTTCTAAGCTAAGTGATTGTAGATAGGCCATTAGGTTGGCTGGCGTTAAAAAAGTTACGGGTCATTCTCCGCCAACTCACACGAAGTTTCGATTTGCGTGAAACTTTATGTTTAGGAGTAATCCGAGCTCCATTTTTCGATATCTCGTGACGGAGGGGCGATAAGACCCCTTCAATTTTTGAATTTGCGAAAAAGGCCAGTTTTTCAACAATTTGCAGCCTGAAAAGGTGATGAGATGGAAATTTGGTGTCAAAGGTACTGTTTTGTACAACTGAACATTTTTTATTATAATTTATATGAATTTGTATTTTACGTAGTAAACATTTTAAAATTGTTATTAAAATAAATTTTTCAGTTAAGTGGTGTGATCAAAAAAGCAATCAAATAAAATACTAAAGTATCGTTTTCAGGGGTGAAAAAGAGATGTCCAAATTCTCCCATTAGATATGTATGTGGGTCATTCCAGGTGAACTGGGTACACTTTTGGACTTGACCTTCCCCGATTTGGACCAAACTTGGAGGGAACGTTCATCTATTGATAGTTAACAGAAATCCCAAGTTTGGTGCTGATTGGACCATCCCTCTATTTTTGGCACCGCCCTCTTTTTTGATGATTTTCTTAAAAACTTTTTTTTATCATATCTTTGCAACTCAGGGCTGCGGAGTCGGGTCATATTTCAAACGACTCCGACTCCGACTCCGACTCCGGCTTTCTCAGATTAGCTGACTCCGACTCCGACTCCGGCTCCGGCTTTGAACAAATGGTTGGCTCCGACTCCGACTCCGACTCCAGCTTTCAACAAATGGTTGGCTCCGACTCCGACTCCACATGTTTTTAAATGTTTCAAACGTTAGTTAACTATTATTAGTTAATTATTTTTAAAACATTGATAAATAGGATTATTTAAATATTCTTAAAGCGTCATGTTTTTCTCAAGAAAAATAAGTTAAGTAAAAGTAAAGTAAAGTAAATAAACGGAGGAATAATAGGTTACAAGTTTTATACGTTATAGAAACAGAAATCAAAAAATATTTTCAGTTTTTTAGGCATTTTGAGAAGAACAGTTTTTACTTACTTACTTGGATTTACTTGGATTTACTTGCTTAACCTCAAATTTGAAAATATTTTTTTCAAAGCTAATAAATTTAAATATCAAATTGTTATTTTTGAATGAATAACTAAAAGAAATCTGGCCTTAATGATCTATTGAACATTACAATTCAATTTGCTCACTTTCAGGCTGACATTTGTAAGAAGCACAGTGACAGGCACCTTGTTTTTAAATGACAATTTTAAACGAAACTTTTTTTGTTGTTTTTTTAGATGTACATGGACATCACGCAATGGCTGAAGGAGATTATTATTGCAAATCAATGTATCTAAACAATTTCTTCGTGGAAAGGACGCTTTAGATGTCCTTTTCAAATATCTGTGACATGGAAAATATTTTAACCTGGAAATTTTTCCTTTATTTTAATTTTAAAATTTCATATACTTAAAAAAAGAGGTGCACGATACTTCGTGAATCTTCACCTAAAACGAAGCTTTATGGATGATCTTGCGCCTCCATCAAAATATATGAAAAAACTTAAAATATAATAAAAAACAAATATCCACAAGTAAAATATTTTCTAGGTCATTTTTTTAAGGTACATTGATTTGCAATGATAATCACCTTCCGTCATATTGGCGTAAGGCATACAGTATGAGAAAAATTCGTACCAGTTGATAATATTTTGATGTTTTTTTTTTATTTATAATATTTGAAAAATAAATTAAAATCCTATATTTTATTCCATACATTTTTCTATTAATTCATTTTTGTACTGAATTATTCAGATTTGTTCAACGATAATTTGCAACGATATCAAAATAGTTTACCTAAAATCAACATCAATATCAACAATCAATGATTATTTCAAATTTGTTGCAATTTCTTTTGACATTTTTTGCTAGTTTAAATTATTTTAAATATAAGAGATTGTTATTATCGTTGATTATTTGTTACAAAAGTTAAACTGTCAGTGACTCTTTTTCGATCTGCAAAAACAGTGATTACTATTCATAATCTTTTTATGTACCTCGTATTTTTTTCCTAAAAAATGATTTAACTTTAACCTCTAAGACATTCGCTATCGGGGTAAAAGGTGACTTTGTGTGTACTTTTTCAGAAACAACTGGATGAAATTTGGTCAAATTTGAATTGAAAGGGCACATAACTATAGTCTGACTACATAACCAATATTTTTTTATTTTATTTTTTTTGAATTATGATACTACATACTTGGGTAAGAGGTTATCATTTAGTGATTATAGTGTAGTAACACAATTAAAGCTTTTCAATCACAATAAAAAGCTTTAAATACATAATGGCATCTGATAAATCAATCAAAAATATAAGTTGTTTTGTAAATTAAGCTGTTATACACTCAACCCCCGGTGGTTGGTCACTTTTTCGTTTGACACTTTTTTAGTTTGTACCCCGTTGGTTGGTCAAAGTCAAACTAAAAAGTGACGAACTGTCATCACTTTTTACACGGCGCCTACGCACACTATCAAAACAAACGTATGATAGTGTGTGTGAACTCCGTGTAAAAGGGTGTCAAACAAAAAAGTGACCCCTTTCGTTTGACAACAGTTGGTGTCAAACCACCGGGGTTTGAGTGTATAGGAAATACTGAACAATAAAAAAAACATATTTTTTGTTGAATTTAAGATAACTCCGGCTCCGACTCCGACTTCGGGTTATCAGAAATCTTCGGCTCCGACTCCAACTCCGACTCCAGCTACTCGAATTTTGACGACTCCGACTCCGACTCCGACTCCAGGTCCCCAAAAAGACCCGACTCCACCGACTCCGGCTCCGACTCCGACTCCGACTCCACAGCCCTGTTTGCAACTATTTGAAAATTGAAGAAAATTGTTTCAGAAATTCTAGAAAAATAAAATTGTAACCCTTAAATGCCCTCTAATTTTATTTTTTAACGTTTTAAGTATTAAAATTCAGTTTTGACCAATTCCTAATATTTTATTTATGTTTTTATTTATCATGATCGTGTTCCCCGGACTATTTTACATAAAAATCAATGAAAAATTCAAACTAAAATGAACCATTGGTGAGATACAGTGATTTTACTGTAAAAAGTTTGATTTATCGCAGCACTTGGGAGTGCATGGTGTACTTTTCAACAAAAATGGATGAATCCCGCAAAGTTCGGTTTTAATATGCGAGAAACTTCTTTAGGATTTGAATTCAAAGGACAGAGTGCTGTGCAAAATCATACTTTTTACAGTAGAATCGCTGTATCTCGGCCAAAATTCATTTTAGTTTGAGGTTTACATTGATATTTATGTTAAATTGTCCGGGGAACATGATGATGATAAAATAAAATAAATAAAAATATAAGGAATTGGTCAAATCTAAATTTAATACTTAAAACGTTAAAATATAATATAAGGTGGCATTCAAGGGTTCAAATTTTATTTTTAACGAATTTCTTAGAGAATTTTCTATAAAATGCAATCTGCAGAAATTTGTTTTGTTCAAATAGTTGCAAAGTTATGATTAAAAGAATAAAAAGTTTTTAAGAAAATCGTCAATAAAGAGGGCGGTGCCAAATCTTGGGATTTCTATTAACTATCGATAAAAGAACGTTCCGTTCAAGTTGGTCCAAATCGGTGAAAGTCGAGTTCAAAAGTGCACCCAGTTGACGTGGACTTGACCATGTCCAATTACGCCATAAGATGTCACCAAATCTCAAAAATTTGTAGGGGTTGAATTAGGACACCTTGTGATTTTTACTTTAAACATGATTATTTTATATTAAAGTTTAAATCGATACATTGATGATAAAAATTAAATTTTACGATACGATCTTCAAAAATTACCAGTGCCATCAACTTTTTTAACAAATGTTTCCTAAATATATTTTATTTTCCTCACGCTCCCCTTGGTCTATTGTAATTAACACCTTAACTCCCAAGCTCGAGAAAAAGGAGGACTTAACATATAAATTCCCCTTTTTTCTCGAGCTTGGGAGTTTAGGTGTTTAACTAACTAGTCAACTTATAGAATGGAACTATTTTAAGGGGGGATTTTTTTGAGATTTTTTCCTCATTTTTTTCAGAATTTTTTTTTTTAAGCTTATGAAACAACAATTTTTAATAAAAAAAAATACAGAGAAATTCTACATCACCAGTTTAACCGTACAAATCTCAATACAAATTTGGCAGCTGAGCAATTCTTTACCAAAACCGGAAATGGATTTTATTTGTATTTTTTGATCTGACTCAAACTTTGTGGGGGCCTTCCCTATGACCAAATAAGCTTTTTTGCGCCATTGGTTCACCCATACAAGTCTCCATACAATTTTGGCTGCTGTCCATACAAAAATGGTAAGTAAATATTCAAACAGCTGTAACTTTTTAGTGAATGAATTTTCTGATCAATTTAGTGTCTTCGGCAAAGTTGTAGATATTGTTGAGGACTTTTGAGAAAAAATACGTACACGGAAAAAAATTGCGGATTTTTTAATCAACTTTTTTTTCACAAAAAGTCAATTTTTTGATTTTCGAGATTTTTTGATACGTTTTTGGGGACAAAATCCGCAACTTTTGAGCTATAGAGAAAAATGGTTAAAAAATCTGCCGCCGAGTTATGAATTTTTGAAAAAATAGTGATTTTTGGAAAAAATCGAAGTTTCATGCAAAAACAAGTTTGACATTATTTTTTAATGCAAAATTGAATTTGCAATCGAAAAGTACTTTACAGATTTTTCGATAAAGGGCTCCGTTTTCAAGATGTAGCCACCGAAAGTTTGATTTTAGCGTAGTATTTGCAGTTTTTCGATTTTTAAAAATAGTGACCATAAGTGACCATTTCTAAAATTTTTTTTTTTAAAAGTTCAGAAAATTTGCTATAAAACTGTCCAAGAGACATTGAGAATTGGACCTCTGGTTGCTGAGGTAGAGCCACTTTAAGAAAAAGAAACACGAAAGTGAAGTTTTTTAAATCTCACCAAAACAACCAACCATTTTCTAATGACAACTAATGGTCCGATTTTCAATGTTAAAATATGAAACATTCGTGAAATTTTCCGATCTTTTCGAAAAAAATATTATGATTTTTTTTAAATCGAGACTAACATTTGAAAAGGGCCAAACATTGAATATTACGCCCATTTAAAATGCTAGTCTTGATTTAAAAATAAAAATGGTCGAAATCGGCCGATTTCGTAGAGAGTTGCTCAGCTGTCGATACAAAAATGTTTTAAAAATTTTCTAACACGGTATTTTGTAAACATATCACATAGTCTAAAATGATTATCACATATAATTTTGCGCAACATCAGAATTTTTGATATAATTCATTTTTAGATGATTTGACATTGCCAAAAATTGTACCTTCTGAGTTGCAATTCAAGAACTTCAACATTTATTTGGCAGTTTTAGATAAGTTTTTCGAAGTTTTAACTTCTTGAACTCAACGGTTTGCTTTTAAAGTATTCTTTTAAAGGTTCAGAAAATGTTGCATAATGGCGATTGTTGTAGTTCATGCACTGCTTGAAAATTTCTAAAATTAAAAAAAAACGAATCAGATATTGCCGCTCAACACATAAGAATTGGTTAAGATAAATTTGCCGTATCAAAGCAATGTAAGAGCCAATAATCTTCTAATTATAAACTTCCAAAGGGTCATTCCTATGCTAATTTTGCTGAATTTTCTGAAAAAAAAACTTTCAAAGCACACAATTCAGTTTAAGGAGTTAACTCTTCGAAAAACTGGTCAAAATGGCCAATATCACCACTTATACACCCAAAATTCAGAGTCGAGATAATCGTTCTCTCAAAATTTATTGAGGGCTCAGTGTCAAAATCGATAGAATAATGGTACCAACTCACACCATCATAACAAATGAGTTCATTCGTTAGTTGAATCAATAAATCTCCAACAAGTGTCATACATCGACTTCTGACTTCTCCTTAGTCACCAAGCTGTGGTGGCCGAGGCAGCTAAGTCATTGGATTGGTTTGTCAATAGGTCTCTGGTTCGATTCCCGTTGTCGACACTTTTGGTTTTTTGTTTGACGGATGAACTTTTTTTGCAAATGAACCTCGAGAGAATAGTTCTATCGCCCATCTCGAGTTGTGTTCTCTGCGTCCGTGAATGGTACCACTATTCTCTTGACTCGAGACCATCATTCTCTCGGACTAGCGCTGCCAGTTTTGGGTGTACAAAAATCTAAAATCTCTGATAACTTGTGAAAATACATGCAAACGATTTTCAAACTTTTCTTTAACTTTTTTTTTTTTTTTGATGAAAAATACGTTTTGCCTAGAATTTTGAGAACGACATCCAACTGGGTGTCCAATTTTAGTCCTTCTGACACCAAATTTCTATTTATTTTCGGTTTGGAGCAGTGTTGGAATTGGAGCGAGAAGAAGGAAAGCATTTTTCACTCGCGAGCGAGGGAGAGCACTGATAGTACTTTTCTCTTCTCGCTCTTGCTCACATTTTCGCATTTTCGAGTAAAAGAGGTCTTGAGTGACGCACCACACATAATCTTCGGACGCCTAGAAATGAGCAGAAACTTGCAACAGAGCCCACAAAAGACCCGGGGTCGTTAAAGTAGATTGTGTTTGCTTTTTTTTTGTGATAAAACCAAATCTGATCAAAAACGTAACACATTTTTTTGTTTCGATTTTTTTAAGAATTTTTTTCTTGTACGTAAAAATACACATTGGATAAACTTTTTCGAGCTGAAATTAAATCTTTTCAAAAAATTTTGTAGGTTTTTCAAAAAAAAATCTGAATAATAACTAAAAATTTATTTTTTCCTTCCTTGATTTTGCAAGTTGGAGAAATTGTGTCAGATGCTAAAATATTTTGCTCCATACAATATTGGAAGGCAAACCATTCAGTCCTGTCTGATAATTTTTGAAAAATTCAAAGTAGTAATTTAATAATGCTTTTTATTGAAAGGAAACCAGTGGCAAAGCTCGATTTTTCTAGCACTCGGCGTTTTGATGTAACTTTCGTTAGTTAGGAAAATTTGGTTGGATCCTACTCTTTCAGGAAAAATCTTCTTTTTACAAATCGTTGCAAAAAGATTCAAATTCTTTACCGAGCAGTTAAAATCCACAATGTCATAAGGGTAATTCTCCGCCAACTCACACAGCAGTTGCCCCGACCCCTCTTCGATTTGCGTGAAACTTTGTCCTAAGGGGTAACTTTTGTCCCTGATCACGAATCCGAGGTCCGTTTTTTGATATCTCGTGACGGAGGGCGGTACGACCCTTCCATTTTTGAACATGCGAAAAAGAGGTGTTTTCAATAATTTGCAGCCTGAAACGGTGATGAGATAGAAATTTGGTGTCAAAGGGACTTTTATGTAAAATTAGACGCCCGATTTGATGGCGTACTCAGAATTCCGAAAACGTATTTTCATCGAAAAACACTAAAACAGTTTTAAAATTCTCCCATTTTCCGTTACTCGACTGTAAAATTTTGGAACATGTCATTTTATGGGAAATTTAATGTACTTTTCGAATCTACATTGTCCCAGAAGGGTCATTTTTCATTTAGAACAAAATTTTTCATTTTAAAATTTCGTGTTTTTCTAACTTTGCAGGGTTATTTTTTAGAGTGTAACAATGTTCTACAAAGTTGTAGAGCAGACAATTACAAAAATTTTGATATATAGACATAAGGGGTTTGCTCATAAACATCACGAGTTATCGCGATTTTACGAAAAAAAGTTTTGAAAAAGTTGGTCGTCATCGATCATGGCCGTTCTTGGTCACCCGCGACAGACACGGACGACGAAACAAAGAGAAACGCAAAAAGTAACTTTTTCAAAACTTTTTTTCGTAAAATCGCGATAACTTGTGATGTTTATGAGCAAACCCCTTATGTCTATATATCAAAATTTTTGTAATTGTCTGCTCTACAACTTTGTAGAACATTGTTACACTCTAAAAAATAACCCTGCAAAGTTAGAAAAAACACGAAATTTTAAAATGAAAAATTTTGTTCTAAATGAAAAAATGACCCTTCTGGGACAATGTAGATTCGAAAAGTACGTTAAATTTCCCATAAAATGACATGTTCTAAACTTTTTTACAGTCGAGTAACGGAAAATGGGAGAATTTTTAAAACTTTTTTAGTGTTTTTTTCGATGAAAAATACGTTTTTTCGGAATTCTGAGTACGCCATCAAATCGGGCGTCTAATTTTACATAAACGTCCCTTTGACACCAAATTTCTATCTCATCACCGTTTCAGGCTGCAAATTATTGAAAAACACCTCTTTTTTCGCATGTTCAAAAAAGGAAGGGGTCGTACCGCCCCTCCGTCACGAGATATCAAAAAACGGACCTCGGATTCGTGATCAGGGACAAAAGTTACCTCTTAGGATAAAGTTTCACGCAAATCGAAGAGGGGTCGGGGCAACTTTTCCCGATTTCGTGTGAGTTGGTAGAGAATTACCCATAAAGTTTAAAGCTGTTTTCCGAATAATCTACTTTCAATCAAATCCAATAAATTTCCCTAAATTACACTGAAATAAACATAATGCTATTGCATTAAACCAAACACACCATCCACTTTCATTCAAAGTACGAAAAATTGCCAAATAAGGGGGAAACAAAATCGCCACAATCTTTTTGTGAAATATCTTCATTCGCTTTTTCGCGCCATTTGTTTTATGACACATCCTTACTCTGTCCCGTTCCCCTTAATCTGTGGTTTATCCAATTTCGCGAACCAGATTTCCGAACTCAGGCCCCCACGAAATCCCATCTCAATTGCGATAAAATAAAAGGCGAATTCAATTTCATTTCGCCAAATCGTGTACTCCTCGTCCGTTCGTTGGAAGTTGGAATCAAATAAAAGTAACGACGTGATCCAGTGCCAGCGCTCCGCCGGACTTTGGACATTTTTCCGTACTTGAACGGCGGTACTTGAAAGTTGAGAAAAAAGCACCGAGAAGTGGCCATGAAGTGGTCCAACTTTTGGGCTTCGAAAGCCGGGCTGCAAAAGTTTTCAAATATTCTAAAATTAATAAAATTAATCTAAGCTCGAAATGGCTCCGCCCAATGCCGTAGTTCGGCACGCAATTTAATATTTTTTCAACAAGCGCAAACTTCCGTGAAAACCACGTTATCTAGACAAGGTCCAAGCAGAGAAAAATAAAAACACAAAAAGAAGGGCGCCGGGGAACCTGTCGTGGGGTTTTCCGCCCAAGTTGTACTGTAGCGTAACGAATTTCAATCTCTGAGAAGGGTCCGATCGGCTGGAATTGACAGGCGAAAATATTTTGCCTTATCTCACCTCTATTTTGCACCGAATTTATGAACTGTTTGAGCTAGGATTTTTGCGGTACACACTATAACTCACCAAAGAAAGACAGTGAAAAAAGTTTGAATTTGGTGAAATTTGCTTCAAAACTTTTGAATTCACTGAAACTTGCATGAAACTCAAAGAAACACGCAACATTGCATAAAAATCGATAAAAAAAAATCTTAAAAAAATCTCTCTTTTTAAACTGTGTCAACAGCCAGACACTCTGAACGGCCCAGGGAGGTCTCGCCGGCCGACTCACTCTTTCCGGCCAAAAAGGTGATGGCATGAAATGAGGTGTAAAGAAGTATGATTGACATTTATTTTAGCTCATATTTCACCCCTTGCTAACGAAGAGGCAGCATTGACGTCGAGACAGTTGCGATGGAAAAGTGGTTGCCGATTTTTTGCTGTTGGTGGTGCTAAAATATTGAACTGAATTTGATACTCTGGTTGGCAATGGATTTTTGAAGCGTTGGGTTGATAAATATTGGAAAAATTAAACTTAAAAAATAAATAAAAAAGTGTCAGAAAATTTATAATAATAATACTGAATTCATTACTAGTTAATTGATCTTTTATTATTTTTTTATGTATTAAAAATAAATCAAGGTAAGGTTTTTGCTTTTTTTTTATTTCTTTTATTATTTTTTTCATTTCAATCATATCTTTTTTTCAAAAACATTTTTTTTTCTTTTTCCGTCATTCTCGAGCGACGGAACGGTTAACTTTTCTCTACCAAAATTCATTGAATGGAAAATTAATACCTTTCAATACTAGTGCTGAAAATTTTTTCTTTTCAGCACTGAACTGAAATGGGTGCTGAAAAATATATGTTTTCAGCACAAGTATCGAAAAGCCATTTTTTGAATGGTGAAACTAGATTTTTTCAGCACTTGTTGTATCCAACTTGGCATTCGTCTTTTTGCAATTTTTTACAAAAACTACTATTTCAAGCTATTAAATTATTTAAAATAAGGATTTTAAAATTTTTCCGTTTTTTATTTGATTACTTTTTTTACTTGATTACCAAATTTTCAATTTTCAAGATTTCAACTATTGAAAAATTGATAAATTGATAAATTGATAAATTGATAAATTGATAAATTGATAAATTGATAAATTGATAAATTGATAAATTGATAAATTGATAAATTGATAAATTGATAAATTGATAAATTGATAAATTGATAAATTGATAAATTGATAAATTGATAAATTGATAAATTGATAAATTGATAAATTGATAAATTGATAAATTGATAAATTGATAAATTGATAAATTGATAAATTGATAAATTGATAAATTGATAAATTGATAAATTGATAAATTGATAAATTGATAAATTGATAAATTGATAAATTGATAAATTGATAAATTGATAAATTGATAAATTGATAAATTGATAAATTGATAAATTGATAAATTGATAAATTGATAAATTGATAAATTGATAAATTGATAAATTGATAAATTGATAATTTGATAAATTGATAAATTGATAAATTGATAAATTGATAAATTGATAAATTGATAAATTGATAAATTGATAAATTGATAAATTGATAAATTGATAAATTGATAAATTGATAAATTGATAAATTGATAAATTGATAAATTGATAAATTGACAAATTGATAAATTGATAAATTGATAAATTGATAAATTGATAAATTGATAAATTGATAAATTGATAAATTGATAAATTGATAAATTGATAAATTGATAAATTGATAAATTGATAAATTGATAAATTGATAAATTGATAAATTGATAAATTGAAAAATTGATAAATTAATAAATTGATAAATTGATAAATTGATAAATTGATAAATTGATAAATTGATAAATTGATAAATTGATAAATTGATAAATTGATAAATTGATAAATTGATAAATTGATAAATTGATAAATTGATAAATTGATAAATTGATAAATTGATAAATTGATAAATTGATAAATTGATAAATTGATAAATTGATAAATTGATAAATTGATAAATTGATAAATTGATAAATTGATAAATTGATAAATTGATAAATTGATAAATTAATAAATTGATAAATTGATAAATTGATAAATTGATAAATTGATAAATTGATAAATTGATAAATTGATAAATTGATAAATTGATAAATTGAAAAATTGATAAATTGATAAATTGATAAATTGATAAATTGATAAATTGATAAATTGATAAATTGATAAATTGATAAATTGATAAATTGATAAATTGATAAATTGATAAATTGATAATTTGATAAATTGATAAATTGATAAATTGATAAATTGATAAATTGATAAATTGATAAATTGATAAATTGATAAATTGATAAATTGATAAATTGATAAATTAATAAATTGATAAATTGATAAATTGATAAATTGATAAATTGATAAATTGATAAATTGATAAATTGAAAAATTGATAAATTGATAAATTGATAAATTGATAAGTTAATGATTCGTTGAATCGATATTTTTAGTAACTTGAAAGTAACTAAATGATATTTTGACTTAATTCAATTCAAAGTTAAAGACATCGAACTTTCAAATGATAAGGTCAAAATCTGATTCAATCAAGACTGAGACACAACACATCACGAGACTTCAACTATGCTTCACACATTAAAGACAGCTATAAAACAGCCTTTCTTTTCATCAACAACCTCCAATCTTCAGCGCGCTTCATCCCACAGCAAAACCCACAACCATCATCATCGCGCAAAACCAAGTTGAATCATCGACCCATTCCTAATAAAGATCCAATTAGCGATCCACGCCGCCGCCATCGTCGGCTGTATTGGCAATAAATAACTGCCACTTTCGCCACCCCGTTATTGGCAGGCCGAAGCAGGAAGCGAACTCCGCGGACCCTCCTCGCCACGGCCAGCATTATTATTATCACGAGGCCGAGAGCTTGCTTAATTGTGATTAGCCCCAGCGCTCGCGCAAAAAGAAGGCCCATTTTTTATCAGAGCAGTGCACCCGGGGTCTTTTCTTGGTGGAGAACGCGGATTTGTCAGCGGGTTTGAAGAGGGGGTCATTGGGGTCAACTGAGTTTGAAGCGAAGTTATTTCTGAATCAAAAAGTTTATTGGGTCATTCCTTTAGCGTTACTGCTCATTTTAATCAACTGGCAATTTGGTGACATTCACGCTTTTATTTCGTGAAAATTACCAGAGTTGAAAAGCCCCATATCATAGCACTGTAGCTCGGAAGGCACGACGACGGGTAAAAATGCTTCCAAAAGTTTTTTTTTTTTCACCGTCCCATTCAACTCCAATTGGCCCAGTTATTCTCTAGAAACAAAAGGCAAAGAAGAGAGCACAAAAAACAAGCCAGTAGTCCTCATCTTTCTCTTCCAGCAAAGGCAAAAAGAAATAAATAAATGAGTGCTCACGGGGGCGCGAGCAAAAAAGAGGCGTTCAGGTGGGAAATAAGAACTGATTTCGCTCGAGTTTGAAGCCGCGGGTAGAAAACACACCAATCAACTCCACTGTGAAATGTGCTCTTGCTATCGTTTTTTTTCTCTTCTTTCTTTTTTCAAAGTTGATCGTGGAGAGGGGCTTGATTCATTCAGTAGGAGTGCTCCTGTCGTTGACATCAACACAGAAAAAAAACCGTCAAAATTAATAGCAAATCCACATCACGTGATTTTCAAATTGGCAGGTGCGGTGGCCATTTTCTTTTTTTCTTCAGTTAAAGTTATTTATTGCGTTGTTCGGGGCTTAAGTGTTTGTGTGGTGAGAGAGATAGAAAAAACAAAAATCAGTCCTGCCAATTGCTTGGGGTGAACCGCAAAAACCACGCCAAGAAGGCAATAAATCATTTTCGCGTCTAATGAGCTTTCCATAACTCCAATTAGTCCCTGTATCTTATCTCGATCACTTATTTATTGTGCCTCGTACCGTTTCCTCATCATCCTTTTACATAGCACACATTATTGAAATCGCGTGTGGGTTGGAGCAAAACAAGCCCGCACTCATGAATTCATTGATAAACAGACGTAATGAATGATTATTTGTTAGTTCACGGATTTACCACGCAATGCATAGAGGCGTTACAAACATCTTTTGACAGTTACAATTCTTAAAATTCTTAAAATTCTTAAAATTCTTAAAATTCTTAAAATTCTTAAAATTCTTAAAATTCTTAAAATTCTTAAAATTCTTAAAATTCTTAAAATTCTTAAAATTCTTAAAATTCTTAAAATTCTTAAAATTCTTAAAATTTTAAAATTTTAAAATTTTAAAATTTTAAAATTTTAAAATTTTTAAAATTTTAAAATTCTTAAAATGCTTAAAATGCTTAAAATTTTAAAATTCTTAAAATTCTTAAAATTCTTAAAATTCTTAAAATTTTAAAATTCTTAAAATTTTAAAATTTTAAAATTTTAAAATTTTAAAATTCTTAAAATTTTAAAATTCTTAAAATTCTTAAAATTTTAAAATTCTTAAAATTCTTGAAATTTTAAAATTCTCAAAATTCTTAAAATTTTAAAATTCTTAAAATTCTTAAAATTTTAAAATTTTAAAATTTTAAAATTCTTAAAATTTTAAAATTTTAAAATTCTTAAAATTTTAAAATTCTTAAAATTCTTAAAATTCTTAAAATTCTTAAAATTCTTAAAATTCTTAAAATTCTTAAAATTCTTAAAATTCTTAAAATTTTAAAATTTTAAAATTTTAAAATTCTTAAAATTTTAAAATTTTAAAATTCTTAAAATTTTAAAATTCTTAAAATTCTTAAAATTCTTAAAATTCTTAAAATTCTTAAAATTTTAAAATTTTAAAATTCTTAAAATTCTTAAAATTCTTAAAATTCTTAAAATTTTAAAATTCTTAAAATTTTTAAAATTTTAAAATTCTTAAAATTTTAAAATTTTAAAATTCTTAAAATTCTTAAAATTTTAAAATTCTTAAAATTCTTAAAATTCTTAAAATTTTAAAATTTTAAAATTTTAAAATTTTAAAATTCTTAAAATTTTAAAATTCCTAAAATTCTTAAAATTCTTAAAATTCTTAAAATTTAATAATTCTTAAAATTTTTAAAATTTAAAATTTTAAAATTCTAAAAATTCTTAAAATTCTTAAAATTCTTAAAATTCTTAAAATTCTTAAAATTCTTAAAATTCTTAAAATTCTTAAAATTCTTAAAATTCTTAAAATTCTTAAAATTCTTAAAATTCTTAAAATTCTTAAAATTCTTAAAATTCTTAAAATTCTTAAAATTCTTAAAATTCTTAAAATTCTTAAAATTCTTAAAATTCTTAAAATTCTTAAAATTCTTAAAAAAAATCATTGAAATAAAATTGTATTTTTTTGTAAATTCTTGAAAATTCTTGTTAAATTCTTAATAACATCTTTATAAAATTATAAAATTGCTATGCATATTTTTTTAAATTCATAAATCCATTAAAATCACAAAAAATATGAGAAAATCTCACAAAATAAATTTAAAATCCATTATTTTGACAGCTTTTCATGAAAACATTCCTTCAAAGCAATCATTGGTAAGTGATAAAATGTCCCATTTCCAGCATCCTCCAAATCCGTTAATCTGTGCCAACTCTGCGCCAGCGTTCTTAAAGGACTCTGGCCAATTTAACGGCTCAATAAAATTTCATGAGGTCGTCTTCCTCAGCCGCGTCATCGTCGTCACACATAGACAAACCATCACAGGACAAGTCAAGTCTGCGTTGTGGTGGCCAAAAAACGCCGGAGAGCACATTAATCTTAATTTTATTCCTGGCGCAGTTATTAGCGGCAAGACGGAAAGGATGCTGCTGTTTGGGTTTGGGAGCGGTAATTATTTTCATTTTTTTTTTCTTCAAGGAAATTGGAAGTTTTCCTTGCGAGGAAACTGGTTTAAGGTACGATGATGGATGGTGCCTCCAGGTTGGGAGTTTCCGGGAAAGTTATTGATTTTCCATTTTAGGGACTGATAGTTTTGAAGTTTGTTGAAATTAAGCTTGTGGGTTGGATCGGAGCATGATTTATTATCGTTAGAGTTGAGAAATTTCTTCAACGTGGGAAATCATGTCTCGAAAAGTTTGGTGTTGGAAATGCTTACCGAGCAATTTGTCTCGCTTGGAAGATGCAATTACCTGTAAAGAGAGGAAAAGAACATCAGTATAAGTCTTTAATAAATTTTATTTTAATTCCAATGTTCTAAATTGGTTGTTGTTGAGTTGTTGAGTTGCTGGTTTCAGGATCTTCAATCCTACTGACAAGTTGCCTGTCTGATTGATTGTAAGTCACAAAATTAACCTTCTGGTCCTGCTGTTGCTGACCAATACCCACTTTGTCTTCCCCCCTCTAATTTGTAACAGTATCCCAGCCAAAAAGGTTGAATTCATTGACCATCAACCACTTCTTCGCCGTCATCGTTTGCGCTGTTTGCTCCCCCAGGTTCAGTTCTCATAAATTCGATGAGAAAGTTATTCACGCTGGAAGAACAGCTTCATCGTCGGCCAGTCAGCCTGAGAAGAGGTTTTCGACCGAGTTGCGCTGCAGTCGTCCCGGCCCGCACTTCAAAGGTCAAGTGGCAAAATAATGAAAGTAATTGAGCTCATTTAAATTGAGGCACGTCTCACGGCGAGGAACTCGCGCTCAAGTCTGGTCGAGGTTGTTATGTTGGCTCCTCTTGAGGGGCTGCCGTCGGTAGTCGTCGGTTCTGGAAGTGCACTTCATTTGCACAAGTCATGGCTGGCAACATGGAGGATAAATTGCAGCTCATGCAAAAGTTGTTGCACGACGGAGCACTAAGTTGATTGAATTTAGAAAGTCTTGCGGGGCACTTTTGTGCACCATGGAATGTAATCAGCTCCCAGGTATTCTCGGAATGTGAAGGGATTGCATTCAACTGCAAGTTTCCTTTTTAAGAGTGCACTACCTGAGAGTTTGCGAGATGTGAGCGCAGCCAATCAGGCGCAGAATACAAATGCAATGCGAGAGAAATTGAAAGAGCCTGTTTTGATACATTTGAGAATTTAATTCATCCTTTGTGAAGTGGTAATTGAGTTCTACAAATATCAACCAACCTCAATCAACTGAAGGATATAAGAAGAGAAATTCATTCCTTCTGAATCCACGTCTAACGTCCAACGTCTAATGTCTAATGTCTAATGTCTAATGTCTAACGTCTAACGTCAAACGTCAAACGTCAAACGTCAAACGTCAAACGTTTGATGTGAAATTGCACTGTTTGTTTAATAAGTAATTTTGCAAAATCTGTTCCAAAGTCTTTAAATTACACTTTTCTTATCTAAAAAAATCTTCCCAGCACACAGAACGAAAAACTTTCCACCCCAAATTCACCGACCGGTAATTTAAAGTGCTTTCCCACCCGCTAGTGACAGCATTATGGGGTGTGTCGACAGAGGAAAATAACGCATAAATTTGGCCCGAAACTTTTTTCGCTCTCGCGCTCTTCCGGAGGATGTGCCTAAACAAGTATGTACATCATTATTTCACCATAACAATGTTGAACTCAAACTCAAGGAGCAGTGGGAACGGCGCAAACACTCGCACACGATTTCTGGTGTTTTTCTTTCGATATAGAAGTGGAGGGGGGGACATAAATTCCGCTGCTTTGCTTGTTTCGTTTTACTTTTTTCTCCCTTAAGGGGGAAGGCCAAAAGTACACTCGTGCGAGAATTTCACCCCCATTGAAGGAACTGTAATCGGGGCCAAATGTGTAACACGCAATTCACACCAAATTCAATTCGCTCCCCCTCGTTAAGAAGGCGGGTTTTTTTCCTTACTTGATGCAGCTACTTATGAAATAAGGAAGGGTGTACTTCAGCGGCGTTGCTTTGCAAAAGGGTGTTTTGAATTGAAAAGTGATTTTTTTCTATTCTTTAATTTTTGGAGACAAGAAAAAAAGCAACATCCAGCAGGTGCTTCGATTTAGATGTAACTTTCAGCGTTTGTTTGTCTATACATGAGATGAACTCATGCCAAATATGAGCCCTCTACGACAAAGGGAAGTGGGGTAAAACGGGCAAGTTTGAGGGTGAAGTTTGAGGACCAAAAAACGTGAAAAATCATAAAATTACTCCCATTCACGTAAAACTTCTTTAATTCCAACTCTCGTAATGCATTCGAAAGGTCTCTTGAAGCACTTCAAAATGTGTTTTATACATCTAAGATTGGTAATTATTTTTCAAAATCAAATTTACGACTTGCATACTTCAAACTTACGTGAAATTTTCCGAGGATCCGAATATGTAAACAATTCACCCAAAAAGTGCCGTCTTTTTGGGATACAGGGCAAAAGATAACGCTGTAAAAAGATTGTTGTATAAAAATCGTAAATCTCTGAGAAAAACTGCAATTGGCCAAAAAGTTGATTGCGCAGGCTTATAGTCCATGAAATTACCTATCTTTTGACCTATGGGATTAAAACATCTTTGAAAATTGATGAAACAAACATAATTTCAAACTTCTCTCAAACAAAACCACCTGTCCCAACCAGAGCAAAATATTGCAAAATATAATATCATTTATACGTGGTACATTCAAAGCTACGTATTTTCAACTTCTCATATCACGGAAACTTTCCGTTCGAAATTCAATGTTAAAAAGTGAATCTTTGGTAATTTTCTGCTTGTTGCAGCGAGAATCAAACGTATGTTTTTCTGTGATACCTAAATGGAAATGGAATTTAATTAAACCCTCAAAAATAACTTTGTTCATTGCCAACTGATAAAATGAAAAAAAGATTTGCACCAAAAAGTACTCAGAATGAAGATAAACAGTTGAGCAAATATAAAAAAATACAATCAGGGAAACCCAAGCCACATGAAATTGCACGAAGGGCATTTAATTACTGATTAATTGTAAATTTGCTTAAAGAAGTTGAATGAATTTGATTACTAAAAATGGATCATACACCCAAAATTCAGAATCGAGATAATCGTTCTCTCAAAATTTATTGAGGGCTCAGTGCCAAAATCGATAGAATAATGGTACCAACTCACACCATCATAACAAATGAGTTCATTCGTTAGTTGAATCAATAAATCTCCAACAAGTGTCATACATCGACTTCTGACTTCTCCATGGTCACCAAGCTGTGGTGGCCGAGGCAGCTAAGTCATTGGATTGGTTAGTCAAAGGTCTCTGGTTCGATTCCCGTTGTCGACACTTTTGGTTTTTTGTTTGACGGATGAACTTTTTTTTGCAAATGAACCTCGAGAGAATAGTTCTATCGCCCATCTCGAGCTGTGTTCTCTGCGTCCGTGAATGGTATCACTATTCTCTCGACTCGAGACCATCATTCTCTCGGACTAGCGCTGCCAGTTTTGGGTGTAGGGACTTTCCATCTGCGCAAAGAAATTGAACTCAATTAGGCCCTCTTAAATCTCAACACTGCTCTCTTCAATTCAAATTATCTCAAAATAATGAAATCTAGCCAATATCTGACAACTACGGAAATAAGTGTTCAAAGCGCTTTCAAAACTTATTTCTTTTATAAAAAATAAACAAGATTTAAAATTAAGTTTTATTGAACAGAAATAAAAATTTCAAAAAGAAACATCTTTTAACCTTGAAAATCAAGACAATAGTTTCAGAAAAATCGCGAGTTCAATGACATAGGGAAAATCTCTTTTTTTGTGTTTCCAGAATGATTCCTTCATAAAATATTTGTGTTTTTTTTTCATTTTTTATTTTTTTTTATTTAAAAAAATCAACTGTTTTTTAAAAGTTCACAAAAAAATGAAGATTTCAAAACGGTGCGCTTTATTTTTAGATGAGTGAAATCAACTACAAATTTAATTTCACATCCTAAAACGATTGTTATGTAAAAAATGTAAATTATGTCAAACAACACACAGCAAAAAAATGCGATGGTAAAATCGCATGCACAAGTTACTTACACGAAAATCTTCGGCAGAAAATTTTCTACTAGATGCATGTATTCTTACAGATGAGGAAATTTTTGTGTTCAATACCGAGGGAAAAGATTAAAAAAAAAGTAAAGCAAAAACTCGTATTTTTCGACATAAAAGCTAAAGTGAAAACAAGGTTTAAAAGGCCAAATCGATACATTTACTTGTTTATAGGATCACAGACGATCATTTAATGGTATAGGCTATATGAAATTAGAAATTTTCCATTTTTTCTAAGCAGGTTTTGTGAAATTGACGAAAAAACTGATTTATTTCAAAAAACAAAATGCCCAGGGAACGTGGTAAACGATTATTCCGAAAGTTTTCATGTATGAGAGAGTTGTTTCTAACATGATTTTCTATCATTTGAAAACTGAGCACATTGGTTTCCTCGACTTCTTGTTTTTTTGGGACACCCTAATGCACATCACCTTCGTCAAAATAAACACTTAATATTACACTCTGCATGTACAATTTTTACAAACACAAAAAAAAAGTTGCAACCGACGGGATTCAAACCCAGCACCAACAGTAAGGACTGGCGCTTTAGCCCACTCGGCCATCAGACCGATGAAAAGCTGTAAGGATAAACGCATATATGAGCTTGACATTTCGTAGGTTTTCTATACTGATGGGCTACATAATTCAGAGTGTAATATCACATAAAATTGCATAAAATAATGCAATAATTATTTTACACCCAGGCCTTTTACACGCAGCTGGATTACTACTTTTTTAGCTGATTTTTTTTGAAAATATACCTGATAGCCTCGGTACCAGAATTCGGAATTAAATTCAGAATAAAAAATCAGGAAATGTTTTTTTTCTTATGTTTTTTTTAAGTCCCAATCATAACCAACAACTTTGCAAAAGACTCCAAATCGATAAAAAAAATCCTTCTCATGTTACACATTTTCGAATATTAACATACTCATTTCGTATGACCAGTCCGCAAAATTGTATGGAGCCTTGTATGAAAATACTAATTAGCATTTAAAAATACTTATGATGCAAAAAATGCTTTTTTATATAGAAAAAGGGAATGGATAGACGAAGATTCATTCGAATAAAAAAATACGAAGTCTCGAAACATTTGTTAAAATCTTTAAAAATTCCCAAGTAGTGGCTAAAATGTAATAATGGTAACACCCCGACTTTGACAGGTTTAAGATTTTTCTGCAAAATGAAGAGTACCTACAAATTAAATATGTACGAAATAGTATCCCAAGTAACATTTTAGGCTCTATCGTAGCCGTCACAACCGCTATAAAACCTATCAGCCAAAATCAACATTAAAACCGCTCTTAAAACCCAAAAAGACCTTCGCAAAAGGTTGCCACGACCTATTAAGAAATTCGTCCAAGCCTTTGTTAAAATCTTGTCAGGAGTTAAAGAAAACTAATATTCCATGCGTCTTCAAGCGTCTTATGCCAAACAGCTTTTATTCTGGCAAAACATAAGACTTCGCTTGACAAATTATTGTTTATTATTGCCAAATTATTAGGATTGACAAAGTTTGCATTAAGTTAAGAAAAGTTTAGAAAGTTATTCACTTTTTACTAAGAAATTATTTTAAAACTCTCAGAGTGTCATGATGTTCTCAATGAACATGATTTCAAATCGGAAAACGGATTGCGTTTTCGGTTCCTTTGGGCATTTTTCCACTAGGAAAAGTTAATATAAGTTTGTAAACAGTAGATATGAAGTGATTATGAAACAAAATTCAACAAAATCTCCAAATTTTCAAATAAGAAAACTTTTGATCCGTATTTAAAACTCAATTTAAAATTCAATATGAATCGATAATTTTGGTAAAAAAAACTAGTTTTAACGAAATTCAGACCAAATACTGACTCTAAGATGCTTTTGCCAAAAGTTTATATGTATTTTGGTAAAAAGCTTATTAACTTAGATTAGTAAATATAAACATTGATTTTTTTTTGCTCAAAAGCTATATCAGCAACCAAAGCGATAAAATTTAAACACCTTAAATCTGATTTAAACAAGAAAATTATGACTATCGTAGCCACCACAAGTTCAACTTTTAAGCACTTGTTTGGAAAAGTAATATTTTCCAACATTTTTTTTTTTATTTAAGCGATTCTTTAACTAAGTAAATTGACATTTGACTTATAATTCTGTTCACAGGGGGTTTTTTCGGAATTGCAAAAAATGTTGTGTGGAACTCGTTGAAAAACTTGATTTTTTCATCACTCGTCGTATTTATCCAACTCGGTGAACCTCGTTGGATGAATTTACGACTCGTGCTGAAAAAATCTTCTTTTTGCAACTTTTTGCAGAAACTACTTTTTCAAAATTGGAACATGAAACTTTTGTGGTCTATCCAGTAAAATTTTTAAAAATATTAATCTTGAAAAAATATTCTAAAATTACATTGAGATTTTATCAATGTCACACCGGTTTTTGGAATAAGCTGCAATTTTATGATAAAAATCATCTTATAGTGATTTAGGTTTAAGCGTAAAAAAATTATTACACAAAGTGCAATTTGAATATTGATTTTTATGGTTAACTCTGGCAATGATTTCAATTAACGAAAACCATTTTTTTTATCAAATCCAAAAATGTTTCCAATGTTTGAGTAATTAAATTTTCCAAAGACCTAACTCAGGGTTCCGGTGGAGGGGAGAATCTTAATTTTAAATCCTAAAATTTCTCGTGGACATGAGAAATACACAAAATTCAAAGGAATATAAAATATTGTTGGCACGCAATTTATTTTAAAGCTATGGCGAATAGTAACGATATTTAGGAAATGACGCATAAAATAATCTTTGTGATGCTATTGTTGAATGAAAGTAAGTAAGTACGTAAGTTAGTATGTTGTCGTATTAACGAATTTTATTTCCATAGAAGAGCAAAAAGCACTTACCTACAAATTGTCTGTCATTTAAAGCAATTTCAGACTTTTTGTGAAATAAATTTTAAATTTACCATTTTGCAGTTCGAAATTTGGAATTTTAAAATAAACGTTTATGTCATAAAACAAATAATTTCTGAGGAGCGGCCGTGGCTGACTGGTTACGGTGTTCGCTTTCTAAGCGAATGGTCCTGGGTTCGATTCCCATCTGCTCCCTACGAGAAAGTATAGGAAATATTAATCTTGAAACACTGAACATGAACGAAAAATCAAAGTCGCCCGAGTCGGGGTTCGATCCCCCGTCCTTTGGATTGGTAAGCAAAAATGCTAACCACAAGGCCATCACGGCTTGGTGAACGACGCCTGGAATTAGGAATACTGTAACTATCAAACTATATACGCGCTGGGTCCTTGTCCATTTGACAAGGGTTCGGAAGTTCTAAATAACGTTTGAACCCGATTGGTGCAAACGTTCTTCAGAGCGGGGCTTGTCGATAAAAGCTGAGGGACCTCGCGCTCGGCTAGCCAGCGTAGAATTGGGTCACCAAAGCTCGACAGAGCTAACACCAGGGATGGTATTTACTCGTTTCCTCGCCGATGGCGAGGGCTTTTAGATATCGTCCCTCGCTCAAATCATCAAATTTTTGCCGTTCTCCCAAAACTGCATCAAGAGAGCGAAGCGAAAACGACGCCGATGAAATAGCGAGCAACGAACAAACCGATGCGTAAGACGGGAAAAAATCTCTCGCACAGCCAGCCTCCTCGCTCAAAAAGCAAGAGAAAGAGCAATCGTGAAATTCTCTCGCCCGTAAGCCCTGTAGAAATGAGTTCATTTGTGTGCGTGAGCTCCAGTGTATGTATACAGCAATTTCGTGTGCGTGCCTCTCCGGTTGGAACGATAGTTCCATCGGAGCTAGCGAGCGGGTATTCCTCGTCGATGTGGTGGGCTTTCGATATTCGCGATAGCAAGCCGACCATCACTCGGCTGCGAAAGAGAAGAGAAAGTTTAAGAGACGAGGAACGCACGGAAATATGCATCAATGATAGTGCGATGGTGATGGTTTACCTACCCTGGCTAACACCTTCCAAATGCCTATGCGAGTTATTTGTATGTATAGAATGAAGATCTAAAAATACATGGAAACAACTCAATTTGTAAGAAGCGACCGCGTGGTCCCGTTTGGTTGGTTGCACACACACACACACACACATGTCATAAAACAAATAATTTCTACCCTGTGAAGAAAACAACGCAGTCAGAACAGAAAGAGGGATCGTGCAGGCCAATTTACCTCTCCCTTTAAAAGTGTGGTGCGAGTGCGTGTACGTCCTCGACGACTGAAGAGGGTTAGCCGAAGAAGGGAGGACTCACGGATTAAGGACTTTCGCTATACCTGGTGTTTCCTTGCAAGCTCTGAGGAGGACTTGAATGAAGTGAGTGAGACTCGTTTGTTGGTTTGTGTATGTCTGTGTGCGATAGGTTTCTACCTCTGTTTGAACTTGAAGGGGGAATGTAGGTTTTTTCTTATTTAGCTGCGAAGGGTTGTAACTTGGGGTTCTTGAGAACATAACACGCAAGTTGAACCGAACTCAGCTGGTTTGCGTTTGATGAAATTGAATGTCATGTTCTTGATACCGAACCGCAGTGCAGTCAGGGGAGGGTTGTAAGAGCAATGTACTACAACTCTATTTATAGATATTGGCTCATGTAACAAGATAACTCATACACTCAGGTAAGTCAAGCAATTTCTATTAATCTCTTGTGACAAGGTTCAGTATTGAACTTTGAGAGGAACAAGACTTTTTGTTTACAGATTTATTAGAATTTCGATACGTCCTTTTCAAATGTGACCCTCCCACGAAAAGACACAGACAGATCATTTGCGTGGGCCTGGTAGAAACTTCCAACCCACCCAAAAAGCCCCACTTGATAAGACAGCGCGAGCTTTCGACCCACGGGCGCTGGTGCTGGTGGTGATTGATGAGTGTAATCTCGTGGCAATCTAAATTATCGCCGGTTATTTACCGGATTCCTAAGCTCGGCTCTGTTGGGACTGCGTGGGAACCGTTTTGTTGCAGAGTGTCGAGCGTTCGAGAGTTGTGCGGGGAGAATCGAACGCAATCAAAGTTTCGTTGTCGAATTGATAACATTGGGATTTGATTTCTGTGGGGGGAGGGGAGGGGTTTTCTGGTTGGGAGGATGGATCGGTTGTCTTTTGGAATGATTTCCATTTGTCAGCTGGTGATGGTGCGGAATTTCAACACAAAGTGGTTTTTGTTGGAAAGTTGAGCTTTTGGGCGATTAGGTTGCTATGAATCAAACTCTTATCAGGAATAATTTGGTATTCATTTTAGGGATTTGTCTGTTGATTGCAAAGTATCGTAACATTTTTCAACCGGAGAAAAAAAAAGTAAAATTCGTAATTATTATAAAAACAATTTCTATTTAATTCTAAAACTATTGTAGACCAAAAGACAAAAATATCTCAGCATGAATTTCACACACACATTCGCAACATTTAATCTCTGCAAAAGCTTCCACTTGAATTCCTCCATTGATTACAAAACCCCAAACAAACGCTTCCATTTGTCGCAATATTTCACTCAGCGTTTATGCTTATTTATGATGGCTCACTTGGTGGACTAATTTTGCTCAAGAACAACAACAACAGCGAATGTGACCTTAGAAGGGGAGCGACCCTTTGCTAAGGGCTTCTTTCTCCCCTTGTTGACTACTCAAAATATGACTGCGAATGGTTTTGTAGCGTATCTTTTGGAGAGGTCATTTTTTGTGGAGCGCCAAAAAAGCAAACTATGAAGGGCAAGAAAGGGAAGGAACGACTTTGTTCTAATGCGAAATCTTCATCGGGACTAGTTTGTGGTGGTTTAGGGGAGAGTGGCCAACGAAAAGTATGCATTTCACTAAATAAAAAACAAACTTTCAAAATTCAAAATGTTCTTGAAATCTTCTTTCAAGAAGAGCAAATCTCTACCAAAACCGGAAATGGAATTTATTTGCATTCTTGATTTGGCTCAAACCTTAAGAGGGCCATCCTTTGTGACCCAACAAGCAATGTTGTGTCATTGGTTCACCCAAACAAGGCCCCGAACGAAAATGATACCGTAAAACGGGGTGACTTTGATAGCTGGGGTAACTTTGATAGGGTTGCGATTTATCAGGGAGTCCTTGGATGACCCAGTACATCCCAACACATCAGCAAAGTAGTCTATCATACTCACTGAAGCTATGCGAGTGAGTCCCGGGGTCAAAAACCGTCGACCTCTGGCTTGTTACGGCGGAAGACCCTCAGATCTTAACATCAGGGAGTCCTTGGACGACCTAGTACATCCTAGAACATCAGCAATGTAGTCTACCATACGCTCTGAAGCTATGCGGGTATGTCCCGGGGTCAAAATCCGTCGACCTCTTGCTTGTTACGGTAGTAGACCCACAGATCTTAACTCCAGGGAGTCCTTGGATGACCTAGTACATCCCAACACATCAGCAAAGTAGTATACCATACTCACTGAAGCTATGCGGGTATATTCCGGGGTCAAAATCCGTCGACCTCTTGCTAGTTACGGTGGTAGACCCACAGATCTTAACTCCAGGGAGTCCTTGGATGACCCAGTACATCCCAACACATCAGCAAAGTAGTCTACCATACTCTCTGAAGCTATGCGGGTATATTCCGGGGTCAAAATCCGTCGACCTCTTGCTTGTTACGGTGGTAGAACCACAGATCTTAACTTCAGGGAGTCCTTGGATGACCCAAGTCAGCCCAACAGATCAGCAAAGTAGTCTAACATGCTCACTGAAGCTATGCGGGTATATTCCGGAGTCAAAATCCGTCGACCTCTTGCTTGTTACGGTGGTAGACCCACAGATCTTAACTCCAGGGAGTCCTTGGATAACCCAGGACATTCCTACTCATCAGCAAAGTAGTCTACCATGCTCACTGAAACTATGCGGATATGTTCCGGGGTCAAAATCCGTCGACCTCTTGCTTGTTGCAGCGGTAGACCCACAGATCTTAACTCCAGGGAGTCCTTGGATGTCCCAGATCATCCCAATAAGTTGTTACAACAATGCACTGTAGCCTACCGCACTCACTGAAGCACTCTGGGTAGGATCCGTTGTCAAAATTTTGAAGTTTCAACTTGTTTCTTCGGTTAGCCTGCTGCACAAAATTTCCGGAAGTTTCGGATGGACTAGAACATCCCAGGTGTTCCAAAACCATGCTAAAATGTTTTTATAACATGACTAAACAAAATACTATTGATACATTTTGAAAATTCTCCGACAAATTACGAAATCCCAAAGATTCTTAATTTAAGTCATATTCTTAATTTAAGTCATGGACATTCTTTTTTTAAACGATTCTCGAATTAAACACCCCCATGGTCCATGGCCCCTATGGTGTACAATTAAAATACGTACGGAATTGTTTAGAATCACACTGACCGTGGTAGAGAAGTATTTAAAGTACCTCAAAAAGAACTTTCCATAAAATTTTGAAAAGTTTAAAAAGTTAGATAACTATAGTTAAGAAAATGTTTATGAAAGTCATTATTTTAAACATCTCAAAGTGTCATGATTTGCTTCGAATTCAGTATAAAAAAATATAAATAAATGATTTTATACACAAAACCAGTTTTAACAAATTTTTCACCAAATTCCGTCTTTTTAACAATTTTACCTAAAATTCAACTTAGTTAACTTATTATAAATATTGATTTTTTTTTTCTTAAAAACTATATCAGCTACTTTAATGATGGTACATTTAACGTACAAATGAAGTTAGAACACCTTAAATATGATTTTAACAAGAAAAACTATGACTATCAAAGTCACGCCGGAATTGCATCTAAGATTTTTTAACGTAACTATTTTTCTAAACACTATTTAATTTTTTTTTTCCAAAATAGTGCATGGACTTTGTGTAGCATATCCCAGTAAATGTTTTAAAAACAATAATCTTGATAAAAATCTTACCTGTTGGAAAATATTCCAAAAACAAATTGAAATCCTATCAAAGTCATCCCGGTTTACGGTACGTAAATATAAAAAAATCTTAATCTTTTGGCAGAATTTTTTGATCCATTTGGTGTCCTCGGCAATGTTATAGGTTTTGATTAGAACTTTTAAAAAATAGGTACAAAGAAAACACATGCTTCCGATTTTTAAATTGTTTTTTTTTTTTAAACAGGAAACCAAAACCAAAAATTTTGAAAATCGGGGGAATTTTTTTTACCAAAAACATTAAATTTTTAATAAAAGCAAAACACTTACCAATTGAAAACGGGTTGAAATGCATATTTCTGTTATTTTTCCAACGCAATAAGTTAATACTTAAATATTTAAAAATCTAAGGCTGTCGTCAATGACGTATTTTTCAAAATATATGACGAATTTTTCAAAATATTTTTTTACCCACCTCCCTCCATGATTTTGGTCAGAACCAAGGGATAAAAACTTTTAAAAACTATTTGCAACGGCTTGAGAACGAAAACAAAAACCCTCAACCATCAGCCATAAAGAAATGAAGATAAAAATATTTTTGGAAAAAAATAGCTTGAAAAAGTTTAACAAAACATGTTTTTATATTATTTTTTCTAATTTTAAATCAAGTTTACAAACAAAATGAACTTAACAAACATTTTTATAAAGTGCACTGTTAAGGTTTGTAAATAAAAGTATAAAGGCTTGTAAATAAAAAAAATCAGCTTAACGATAAAAAAAAAATATTGTCTAATTTTTTCATTTCATAAATTTTCCAGAAACTAATGGTCAAATTTTTAATGTTAAAATTAAAACATTTACGAAATTTTCTGATTTTATAGTTAAAAAAATACAATAATTGAAAATTTTGAAATCACGACTCACATTTTAAAAGGACCTACAAAGGCATTTCTGACTTTTTCGATAATTTAGTCTTGAATTGAAAATTTGTTAAATTTTTTTCTATGAGATCAGAAATTTCAATTATGTTTTAATCATTTATTTTGTCTTTTAACACATTTTTGGAGCTTTCAGCAAATAATTATTTGAAAGCTTTTTTCATATTTCTTAAATCCTAATTAGTTCGTAATACATCTTTTAAAACCTTTGTTCATGGTTTAAAAAAATTACTTGTTAAATGCCCAAAAATGTTAAAAAAGACATAATAAATGAATAAAACATAAGTGAAATTTTCTGATCGCATCGAATTAAAAAAAATCAACAAATTTGTACTTTAAGACTCAAATTTCGAAAGAGTCAGAAATGCCTTTGTAGGTCCTTTTAAAATGTAAACCGTGATTTCAAAATAGTCAATTGTTTTTTTAGCTGTAAAATCAGAAAATTTCGCAAAAGTTTTAATTTTTAATATTGGAAATTTGACCATTAGTTGCTGAGATATTATCAAGGGGCTGTTTCCTTTAATAAAAACTAATAAAACATATTTGAGCAATTCACAAGAAAATAGGAATTCGTTAAAGATTTTTTTTTATCGATTTGAGTCACTGCCGTTGTGCTTTTTTTAAATCACTTTTTTCATAAAAACTGAAACTCAAAAAAAAAAATTGTTTAGTTTTGGGAATTTTTGAGTAGCACTAAACTATGTTTAACAAAAATGATATTCATAATTGTTCAAAACATTCTGAAAAAATCATATTTTTTTTCAAAAATGACAGTAAAATTTGCAATCAAAAACTGAAATCATTGTTATACCTATTTTAAACGCTTGGGTTTCCTATTTCAGAGCATTAGCAGAATTTTTTGTTTTTCTATCATTTTTGTGCATTGGAAAGAAATTAACTTGATATACAATTTTTCATGAATTTATTGATGTTTTGTTATTTTTTTTTCCTGATTTGAGACCACCCATAAACCACGTGGACACTTTATGGAGGGGGAAGGGGTATTGCGATTGTCCACGCCAAAAGATTTTTTTGTATTGTCCACGAGGGGGAAGGTGGTTTAAATTTCCATAAAAGTGACCTCGTGGTTTGCGGATGGTCGCTTTGAAACTTCTATTAGAGATTTTTAAAGGCATTTTGAGATACTTAATGCTTTTTTGGAAAACTTTTTAAAAATTTAATTGCGATAACTCGCGATGGTCTCGTGGCGCAGGGGTAGCGGCTTCGGCTGCCGATCCCGATGATGCTATGAGACGCGGGTTCGATTCCCGCCTTATCCACTGAGCTTCTATCGGATGGTGAAGAAAAACGTCGGTCCCGGTTTCTCCTGTCTCGTCAGAGGCGCTGGAGCAGAAATCCCACGTTAGAGGAAGGCCATGCCCCGGGGGGCGTAGTGCCAATAGTTTCGTTTACTCGCGATGGTTACAACAATTCCCTGATGTTTATACAACACAATTTTTGTGATTGTCTGCTTTTTGTAGGACATTGTAACTCTTGAAAAACTAAACCTGCAAATTTACAAAATCACTTAATTTTACATGAATAATTTTGTTATAAAAAAACTACCTTCTAAATTTTTGCAGATTCCAAAAGTACATTAAATTACCATAAAAGGACATGTGCCAATAAAAAAATACAGGTAAATAAGGAAAAATGACAGAATTTTTCGATTTTTTTTCTAAAAAAATAAATAAAGCTATTTTAAGAATCTGTCAAAATCATTTTTTTTTTTGTTGAAGAACTTGTGAAGGAACTCTCCAAACCGTATAGTGTCCAAAAGAGACTAAATAAGATACAAAATTGAACCTGGAACAAACCTGGACAAAACCCGTTCAGTCATTGCTAAGAAATTTGGTTGAAAAAACAAACACACACACTCCCTACAGACTTTCGACTTTTCGAGTTCAAATTCGAGTCAAAAATTTCGAGTGATTTTATAGCTCAGTGAGTAAAGCAAAAATAGGAAATTTATCAAATTATAGTTTAATCCTGTTAAACGGATTTCCATGTTTTTCGTAGTGGAATAATGTTTTTTGAACAAAATTTTATTTTCAAAAAACCCATAGATATCAAAATCTGCCCACTCTCCCCTACAATCCTCCGAAAAGCTCCCTCCCCAGCAAGCACCACCACCGGGCAGCAGCAAAAGCACATCCCCGCTCAGCCAACCAAAGGCGAAGTAGTGATTCAAAGCTTATGCTGGAGAGCGCTCCTCTCCGACCGACGCGTGTATATTTACAAAGCTGCAAATTTATTGGTGTTTACCCAAGTTGCGCTGTTAACAGCCCGGACCCCAAGCTTTTCGGGGGGCTCTCTCAGTCTGATCCTCGATGACGGACTCGCTCGAAAAAAAAAAACTGGGTCAAAGAAAGATAAGGTTCACCGGGAGGACGTGGGGTTTTTCATGCTGACTAAATGGATCTGTCCCGTGATGGACAGCGTGTTTGTTTCGATTTCAAACCGGGGGATTTTAAAGTTTTTTTTGTTTCGAGTTCGAGTTGTTGTGTTATTTTACCGCCGGCTGATGTTTTTCCGTGAGCTTTTTTCGCTATCCTGATGGTGAAATGTGTTGTTTTTGCACGCTATGGTAATAGTGGAAGAAAAGTTTCCACTTTCGACAGTTTATCAGCGAGTTCTGGCCGCCTTTTTTTTTGTTTTGTTCAACTTTGGGTTGCATGATTTGTTGGGTATGTTTTTTTTAGTTTAGGCACTCGAGTGGAAACTGTTAGCTTAGTTAATCATCGCAAAACAGAAGGGGTCCACTTTTGGAGAGAGTGGATTCGGAAAAGTTTCCGTACAGTTTTTGAGTGGAAAACGAGGAGTTGATTCGTAGAAGCATGCTATTCTTGTCGAGTTGGGCTTTGGAGTCAATGAAGTTGTTTGTTCGAGAAAAGGTCTAATGAACTTGTTTTAGGTTTCTTGAATGTCTTGTCTTAGAATTAAATTGTTTAGAGAATAATTGCTTTTTATTCCTTTCATTTGTGCGATTTTTAAAGAAATTAAATTTAATACTTTGAAATTAAAAAACCAATTTATGACAAAGATTCCACTTTCTTTACCTCAATTTAAAAATTCTAACTGACATGCAAAAAGCCACTACACCAAACCACTGACTGCTGCATCATCCATAACTCTTCCTGTGTACCATACATGTTTTCAACAGGGCAATCAGCGCTGCATAAACAAGCATCACTTTGCAGCTTTTTTTTTGCTCTTCTGGAACCACTTTCCACGTGAACTGCCAGGAGCACACCCCATCTGCCTTGTAATAAAATAATGATATCGGAAAACGCGGGAGCACCATGGGAAATAAAAGGTTAACTGCTCCAAATTCAGACAAAAATTTAACATTTCAAATTTTCATTAGATTTTTTTTTCAATAGAAATTTCGAAAAATTATATTTTTCTGCGAAAAAAAAACTTTTCTATAAATTTTATTTGTACAGCTATTGGTTCTCTTACCCCAAATTACCTGGGAAGAAACAACGGTCAAGGATATTATAAACACACTCACACATACACTTGCAATGTCAGCAAAGTGCAAAAAAAATAGAAAAGCACGTCACGGTGTTTATGCAAATGATCAAGTGTGGTTAGGGACCATCCATAAACCACGTGGACACTTTTTGGGAATCTGTTACCCCCTTCGTGGACAATTGTCCATACAAAAAAAAACTTTTTTGTATGGATCGTGGACAATCGCCATAGCCCCCCCCCCTAAAGTGTCCACGAGGTTTGTGGATGGTCCCTTATGAAAAAAAGCTCTGAGAAGTTGGGCAGCGTGGAGAAAGCACCCTCTTGAGGTGAGGAGAAGAACCTTATTTTTACTTACTCATCTGCTCATCGTGTGGGTGGCTTGCTTCATCTTTGTGGGTGTCAGTTACATGTTTGAAGTTTAAAGTCAAGAAAAAAAACATGCTTGACAAAAAAAAAGTTTGTCTCGTTTGTCTCGCTTGTCTCACTTGTCTTGAGTGTCTTGCTTGTCTTGTTTGTCTCGCTAGTTTATTTGTCTCGCTTAATTGATGGTCTTGCTTGTCTCGCTTGTCTTGCATGTCTTTCTTGTCTCGCTTGTCTCACTTGTCTTGCTTGTCTCACTTGTCTTGATGGTACTGCTTGTCTTGATTGTCCTGCTTGTCTTGCTGGTTTCGCTTGTCTTGCATGTCTTGCTTGTCTCGCTTGTCTTGCTTGTCTTGATTGTCTTGCTTGTCTGGTTTCGCTTGTCTTGCATGTCTTGTTTGTTTCGCTTGTCCTGCTTGTCTTGATTGTCTTGCTTGTCTTGCTTGTATTGCTTGTCTTGCTTGTCTTGCTTGTCTTGCTTGTCTCACTTGTCTCACTTGTCTTGATTGTCTTGCTTGTCTTGCTGGTTTCGCTTGTCTTGCTTGTCTCGCTTGTCTTGCTAGTCTTGCTTGTCTTGCTTGTCTCACTTGTCTTGATTGTCTTGCTTGTCTTGCTGGTTTCGCTTGTCTTGCTTGTTTCGCTTGTCTTGATTGTCTCACTTGTCTTGATTGTCTTGCTTGTCTTGCTGGTTTCGCTTGTCTCACTTGTCTTGCTGGTCTCGCTTGTCTTGCTTGTCTCACTTGTCTTGATTGTCTTGCTTGTCTTGCTGGTTTCGCTTGTCTCGCTTGTCTTGCATGTCTTGCTTGTATCGCTTGTATGGCTTGTCTTGATTGTCTTGCTTGTCTTGCTTGTCTTGCTGGTTTCGCCTGTCTCGCTTGTCTTGCATGTCTTGCTTATCTCGCTTGTCTTGATTGTCTTGCTTGTCTTGCTTGTCTCACTTGTCTTGATTGTCTTGCTTGTCTCACTTGTCTTGATTGTCTTGCTTGTCTTGCTTGTCTTGCTGGTTTCGCTTATCTTGCTTGTATCGCTTGTCTTGCTTGTCTTGCTTGTCTTGCTTGTCCTGCTTGTCTTGCTTGTCTTGTTTGTCTTGCTTGTCTCATTTGTCTTGATTGTCTTGCTTGTCTTGCTGGTCTCGCTTGTCTTGCTTGTCTCACTTGTCTTGATTGTCTTGCTTGTCTTGCTGGTTTCGCTTGTCTCACTTGTCTTGCTGGTCTCGCTTGTCTTGCTTGTCTCACTTGTCTTGATTGTCTTGCTTGTCTTGCTGGTTTCGCTTGTCTCACTTGTCTTGCTGGTCTCGCTTGTCTTGCTTGTCTCACTTGTCTTGATTGTCTTGCTTGTCTTGCTGGTTTCGCTTGTCTCGCTTGTCTTGCATGTCTTGCTTGTATCGCTTGTATGGCTTGTCTTGATTGTCTTGCTTGTCTTGCTTGTCTCACTTGTCTTGTTTGTCTTGCATGTGTTGCTTGTCTCACTTGTCTTGCTTGTCGTCTTACAACTATCAGCATGTGAGAATCAAACCCATTCTTGCCGGTTCCGAGAGGAGCTTCAGCTGGGTCAATCTTCCAGAGTAGATTGTCACTCACCGGATTTACAGTTTCGCGGTTGATGGATTAGTTTCAGAACCCACAACAACCGCGATTACATCATGTAAAATTTACCCACCACGAAAGTTGATGGCTTTTGTGACGAATTCTCCCAGCAAACGTTACTCACCCTGACAACTTCAAGGGGGTTGCCCTCACTAGTGTGTGATTTTCGAAACCCTTTTTTCCCAGCAAGCATCAACCTCACCACGGAACAAGCTGTCAGCTTCCATATCGTGTCGTTCGTACCCTGTGGTGCTTCCGGCCACCGGAAAATAGACGAGCTTGACCTTGTTGCGCTGTTGTTCGACGTTGCCAGTGGCATCTCCACCCAACTCCCAGGGTCATCATTCTTCATTAGGCTAAGAACTATGATCGGAATCTGACATCTCGGGAAGGAAAAGCTTCTTCTTCCCGTCAGCTAGTTCGGAAGGACTCGGTGTTTTGCCTTTTTCTTTCTTGGGAACTCTTGCAAAAGACAGAAATCGCTTCGGGCGGTCAGTTTGCTGTTCCAAGAGGGGTGGAGGTTTCAAGTGAGGAGCTTCCAAGAAGGAAATGCAATCTTGAACGAAGCTTCAATCGATACAAAAAGCTGTCAAAGTAGTCAAAGTGAGTCGTACAAAAACGTCAGGGATTGAGAGATCTTCAAAAGTTCCAACCTTTTTCTTGCAAGATCTTGATCCTCAACAAAACATTGTTTTGACAGTTCTCCAAACTTACATGCAAGCTTTCGCCTCCTCAACGCAAGCTCTTCTCGCCTCGCAACACTCGCATCACTGATGGAAACTTGCTCATCGGAGCTTCTTTTGTTCACTCCCCTTTGAGTGCTGCCAAGCTTTTTGCTTCTGCTCTTCCTCGCGGGCAAGTGTCAAACGTGCGGCTTCGGAAGAGGCAGCTGATATTTCTGGAACCGAATCGCTCGAGGCTCCTCGAACTCTCGTTTACCTGATAAGCAGAATGATAAATTGGAAAACGAATTGGAAGTGGTTTTATGAATATGTAAACATCGCGCGAATGGGCGGCAGGAATCCAAAGAAACGTGAAATTTCTCGACGGTGGGTTTTGTTATCGTTTCCGAAATTTGAAATTCGAGAAAATGGCAGTAATTGAAGCAAAATAAACGGAATGTAAACAAGAGATAGCAGTTGCTATGGACTCATAATTGAACTTGAAGGGAGAGTTTTTTTTCTCAAATCGATGGACGTATGAAAATAAAGCAATGTTTGATTCGTTTGAAAATAATTTGTTGAATGTAAAGCACTTTTTTAAATTCACTTTTCTGAAAGCAATAAAAATATGCAAAAAGAGTAAAAAATCAAATTAATTGTTAAGAAAAAGTTGGATTCAGAATATAAAAGTATTCAGATGATTAAGTAACTGATAGTTGATGCGAAATTCACCGATTTCAGCTATATATACAAATTGTTTTGTAAAACTTATAGATAGAAAACGCCTTTAATTAGCTGTAACTGAACGTCAAAATGCTGATATGCCAACATTAGGTGCTCTGAATATTTTTTCGAATATCATTCAAAAAAAAATCTGAATTCTACGGAATTCATTTGTAAAATGTAAATTTAAAAAAATTAAAAATTTAAAAATAATCCAATAAACTGAATTTTCATGTTTTAAAATTCAGAAATCTTTATCGTGGAAGGAATTTTGTGGACGGTTTGGTGTCATTTGGGGCGAATAGAGGCTACAGTCTGAACTGGGTCAGTAGGTTTCAGAGCACTTAAAAGCTTGAAATTTGGAAATCGATGCACTAAGAGTGATAACCTGTGTCTATTCTAACCGAAACCTATCAAAAATATCCAAATATTGTACAGAAACAGAGCTAAAACAGCTGTCCCAATTCGCCTCATGTGTCCTGATTCAACCAAGATGACGATACTCAGGAAAACAGAGCTTTACTTTAAAATACTAATTTTTCAATTTACTGTTTATCATTAATAGTTGAATTCCTAACAGCTATTTAAGGTATTCAAAATTTGTTCAAGGCAAAAAAATAAAAAAATATAAAAATTGAAATAACAAGCCTATGTTTCAACATTTGGACGAAAAATATATTTTAAAATGCATTTTACAGGCGTACAGTTGCTTTGTAATCATTAGTTTTGACAATATCATGCTTAATATGATTATAAATGCGGAAAAATGCAGTTTTACTGGTTTTCAGTTGATTAAACTTTAATTTTCATTAGAATCTGAAGTTTTTCGAAAAAAATTTTTTTTTACTCCCTGATTATTCAGGCCAATTGTGAAGGAGGGGACGACATAAACTTAGAAAAATATTTGCAACGGCCTTTTTGATGTTAACTCTAATTTACAGTCAGAAGGTATTCTTTATTTTTTTAATGTTTTATCCATTTTTGAATTTCAAAAAATGAAAATTCAAAAATGAGAAAAAAATCTTAATTTTTTATTAATTAAAAAAGTACCAATGAAAGCTCATTTCAGACAATATTTTTGAATCATTCGTAAATTTTCTGATCTATTTGAAAAAAAAAATGTTTTAACTGAATAGTAACTATTCAAAAGATCTCTATTGGTCATATATTACATGTTTAGCCCGTTTTTTATACTTGTTTAAAATTGTTGACATCGGAAATGAGACCATTAGATTCGGAGCATATAAAATTAAGTGCAGGGTAGTACTTATAAAACTTCAATTTTATTGTTTATTTATATTTGAATGAAACTATTTTCTCAGGAACAAAAATCTTTTTAGAAATGAGTACCGTAAAATGGATAGTTTTAGGTTTAAGTAATTTTTACAGAATGAAAAATATGAATAACATTCAAACCGAATGTTATGGAACAATTCTGACCTTGATAGAGAAGAGTTCAAAGCATCTTAAGAAGTAGTTTTCAATCATTGTTAACAGTTTAAAATTTAGTTAACTCATAGACAAAAAGTCTTGCAAATAATAATATTTGAATACTCTCAAAGTGTAATGATTTTTTCAATGAAAATAAAAAATCGAATCGGTAAACGTACTGGATCATTGAATTTTTTGAACAATTTTGCACTAGGTACTGATGAAATAAGTTTCTATGTTACAGGTTATAAGTGTTATAGAAATAGTAAACAAAATATCTTAGATGTATAAGGATTTTCAGAAAGACAAGTTTCTGTGTCAATTTGGAAAAAAATATATTATCCTAAAATTTGATTTTGGTGAAAATAATATATTTTTATAAAAAAAAAACAATTTGGAGTGAACTTGATCGACTCTAGAACTTATTATTTATTGAACTTAAAATCTATATCATTTGTTCTAATGTTATTGAACTTTAGTTAACCAACATTTCATAGAGAATTTTTCAAATTAATCATTTAAAGTAACCTTACCAATGATAAAGGAGGCGTAATGAAAAGAATTTGCATATTTAAGACTGAATTATGTAAGAAACACAAAAGCATGTTTGAAAAAATGAATCACGAATTTTATTTCCAGATTTTCTTGTTTTCCTTCAAAGATTTGAAACACAATAGCTCATGGGACCTTTTCAAAAATAAAAATAAAAATCAAAATCAAATTATTCGCTCTACAGCATTGCCTTGGCGTTCTCGATTGCGAGATTCCTACTCGAAACTAGGTGTCCGAAGGCTTGATTGTTGAGGCAATTGCAAACCTCTTTTTACACCTTAGCTTCCATCTACCCCGGGATTCGAACTGACGACCTTTGGATTGTGAGTCCAACTGCCTACCAGCGACTCCACCGAGACAGGACCCAGGGAGACGACTCCTACACCTGGACTGAGCTAACGACCTAACTTTTGTAGGTTAATCCGGGACCAACATTCACTTCCCTTCCGACGGAAGGCGTAATCAGACAGATCTCGTCTCGAAAAATGCCACCGGGACCGTCTGGGATCGAACCCAAGCCGACTGGGTGAGAGGCAATCACGCTTACCCCTACACCACGGTCAGTTTATTTTCAAAAATAAATTTAGATTAAAAAAAATTCTATCAATGTCACCCCCGTTAACATTACTCTTGGGCACTATTCTGAAAAAAATCTGAACAATGAACCTAAAATGGAAACAATTCAAAAACTGTGCCCTTTTTATAAAAAAATAGATATAAATTACATTTCAATGGCGAATCCGACCGATATTTAGAAACATTTCGAACCAGCTGAACCAGAAAAAAGTCTGCAATAACATGTAATTTCAGTAAAATTTTTGTTAGTAAAGTCGGTGGTCAATCATTTAACAGTCATTTATTGATGAAAATCGTCGGTGTGCAGGATACACATAATGCTATATCCATGGGATTATTTCATAATACTGATCTTGATATGTAGCATGACATACACACACCAACCTAGTTTTTTATTTAATTTATATGGAAGGTAGAGCAAAACAACAAAAACATATGTCTAGATTCCTAGCTATTTCGAATGATATTGTATGGGCACAGACAAACAGACATGAAAGCTAGTACAAATTCTTGATCAAAAAGTGGGACCAGTTTAAATTTGAATTTCGTTTGCTCACTAACGACATCTGTTGTAGATTCCTAGAATCATTCCTTTTGAAAGCAAGCAGTGCATGTTTATGTATGCGTGCATGGGTATATGCAGCTAGCTGTCAAAATTTAAAAAATCAAACCAAAACAATGAATGTTGATTTTGCCACCAACAAGTCAATCGATTCACGAAAATTGTGACCGGAACGCCTTCGTTCACCGAAAGCGGTTCTGAACTAATGTGTTCTCAACGTTTTCAACATCCTTCAATGATTTAGAATTTCTGATAAAGCGATTGAAAGTGTGCACCGCGCTGTAGATAGCGGCGGTGACCGCGGTGATGCAAAACATTTTCGATATCAAATCCATAACATGTCGTAGATAAACATTGTGAAATGGAAATCTCAGACTTCCATTCCATTCTCAGAGTTCACCTTCAGATTCTGTCCCTCCACCAGCCGAGGGTTCTTCTGGACCATGGCCTTGGAGGCATCGGCTGCCTCCACGTACTGGACGTAACCGAAGCCCTTGGAGCGTCCCGTCTCCTTGCCCATCACCAGCTGGAGCGCCGAAACAGTTCCGAACGGAGCAAAATTCGGCCGCCAGCTGCTGCATGTTGATAGATCGCAACAGTTCTTTGCTCTCATTAAGTTCCTTGGCCTTTGCAGTAGCGAGTTCGGCAATCGGAGCAGGAGCATCCCGGCTCCGAGTCTCGAGTATTCGGCACGATTCCGGCGGTTACAGGTGTCATGCGGGTGGGGGCAATTGGGGTGGCAATCTGAGAAGGTGGCCAAGATCAATCCGGTGGCTAGGTCGGTGGAGAATTTTCTCGAGCAGCACCACCAAAACAACGAGCCCCGGCAACAAGCAAATTCTCAACATTTACGAGAGCATCATCGAGGTTTTTTCCACTGACCGAATCTGTTAGCGGCTCAAGTGGCCACTTCATAAGCGACAACCCGTGCTTGGCCATCGGAACAACGACGAGATACCGCAGAACAATTTCAATAGGAACAGTTAAAAATCTTTTTGTAATCAGAAGTGCACGTGTAAGGCGGGAAGAAACGATGGAACAAAACAGACAGACAAGGAAAATGAAAGCTGTCATTTGAAACGCTGTCACTACGCACAAGGGCGCCTCTGGTGGTCAATCCGAAAAGTAATAACCATGCTTCTCGATATTTGAAAAAAGTTCGTTACATTTTTGGGACAGGTTGGTGACCTCGACTTTCATGTCTGTTTGTCTGTGGTATGGGGTAGGTCAGCTACAAGTAGAACGCACACCAATATGAATTAAAATTCATGCTAGAAAAATATTATTCATGAAAATCCAATAGGAATTGTTTTTTTTTATCGCTACCATCGTACCTGACATGGAAGATGATTGAAAAAGCAGATGTTATGTTTACACAGATTTTTTTCACAAACTTCTTGGGATTCTCACTTATCAACTTGCTTTTTGAAACTAATTCACTTCACATGAAACCAAGCATAACTCAAACTTCACAAAAAATCACAATTTCTTTCGTTTTAACACGTTTCACACAGTTATTTTATCAAATAATCATCTTATAACACCACACTTCACACCTCGCGTCCACCGAAATTTACCCGAAACTGGGGTCCCCGGTTTGTTGTTTGGGTTTCTGTTTCTCCGTAAGTCGTCGGGACATCTCACGCACACAGGCAAGCATAATCAGGGTTTGACGTTCAGCCCAAGGTTGCTGCAGAAAGGTGGGGAAATGGTATGGTTCCTGCAGGAAGCGTGCACTGGAGTTGGAGTTTTGATCTGTTGAAGCTATTTAATTGTGCTTCTCGGTGAATTTGAGATTTTGCGGTATTTTATTTCCAATTTTATTGCCTTCGTTTCAAGAGCACTTCTAAAATCTGATTGGAATCATGCAGTGATGAAATGCCAGTTCAAAATGACAAAACTCTAGGCAAGTTTTCTTTTAATCAAAAAGCAATTTAAATACTTGAGAGCTATCAAATGTTTTCCATTAATTCCTTTGTGGGTCTCAAATCTCCAGGAAATCAACATTTTCCGGCCAACTGTGAGCAGTCTTCTGCATCCATTAACTTGGCCCAGGGTTGTGTGACTCTCTCTCTCGTGCATCGCAAACTCTAATCTGTGTTGTTGCCATGGATCATATATCACCAGGGGACTTTTAGTCTAGGAAGCTTTCGGAAGATTTTTCCTGTTGCTTCTGGTTACCGTTTTCCACCCTGCAAAAGTCGACTAACGTCTAAGCTTTGGCAATGATGACGGGTGAGGAGAGCAGAAGAGATGATGATACTGAAGAATTACCGAATTCCCTCACTCTTCTCAAGAGAGTAGTACCTAAGGCAGGGAAAGGTAAAGTAAAGAAATGCCACATGAAGTGCAGTTAAGGAGGATTCCCGGACGGGTTGCCGAGCGGGCATCAACAAGAGCAACTTGTCTTGGTAGTGCTGTTTTGACACAAGAGGCATATTGCTGTTGGCCAACGGAGGCTTGATTGTCAGATTTTCACCTCCTGTTATTTTGATAGTTGTTTTTCACATTTTTCTTTTAGCTTTGTTTTCTTGCTGTAAAAATATATTCGATGAGTTTAGAATAAAATACGCTTAATTAACGATATATAAAAGTCAATTTCTTCTAAAACTACAAAAATGTTTTCATGTGTGTTGGCTTCTGTGTTTTTTTGATAAGACCATCGAGCAGTTCTCTACGGAATCGATCTTTTTTTTGAATTTTAATTTTTGTATGTTTTTATCCGGCTGAAATATTTTTGGTGCCTTTGGTATGCCCAAAGAAGCCATTTTGCATCATTAATTTGTCGATATAATTTTCCATACAAATTTGGCAGCTGTCCATACAAAAATGATACATGGAAATTAAAAAATCTGTATATTTTGAAGGAATTTTTTGATCGATTTGGTGTCTAAGTTGTAGGTAGGGATAAGGACTGCACTGAAAAAAAAATGATACACGGTTAAAAAATTGGTGATTTTTAATTTCACTTTTTGTCACTGAAACTTGATTTGCAAAAAAACACTATCTTTAATTTTTTTATTTTTTTATTTGTTTTAGGGGACATCAAATGCCAACTTTTCAGAAATTTCCAGGTTGTGCAAAAAATCTTTGACCGAGTTATGAATTATCGAATCAACACAATTTTTTTCAAAAAATCGAAATATTGGTCGGAAAAATTTTTAACTTCATGTTTCGATGTAAAATCAAATTTGCAATCAAAAAGTACTTTTATGAAATTTTCATAAAGTGCACCGTTTTCAAGATATAGCCATATTTTGGATTTTTTATCAAAATAGTCGCAGTTTTCCATTTTTTTAAATAAGTGCACATGTTTGCCCACTTTTGAAAAAAATATTTTTGAAAAGCTGAGAAAATTCTCTTTATTTTGCTTTTCTGAAATTTGTTGATATGACGCTTAGTTGCTGAGATATTGCCATGCAATTGATTAAAAACAGAAAAATTGATGTTTTCTAAGTCTCTCCCAAAAAACCCACTATTGTCTAATTTCGATATCTCAGTAACTAATAGTCCGATTTTCAATATCAAAATATGAAACATTTGTGAAATTTTCCGATCTTTTCGAAAAAAATGTTTTCAAAATTTTTAAATTAAGACTAACATTTCAAAAAGGCGTAATATTGAATATTTAACCCTCTCAAAAAATGTTTAAAAATATATCATTTTTAAAGAAATATTTTTAAATTATTCAAAATATGTTCAAATTTGAATTAATAGAAAAATTAATAAATTAGGTAACAACGGAATAAAGAAAACACTTGTTAAAACAACTGAAAATCTGGAATAATTATCATTTAGGCCGTTGCAAATATTTTACAAAGTACAAGTCGCAATTTTTTTTTTTCAAGGATCTTGAAAATTTCAATGGAAATGGAAGACTAATCAATTCAAAATAATCGAAAATACCTTTTTCTGCATTGATATCATATTTACCATGTTTGATCTCGTTTAAAAATATTGTGAAATTTTATGAAATAACAACGTATAGTGCCGTAAAAACATTTTTTCTCTCAAAAACAAAATTTTTGTCAATACTTCGAAATTTTGGAAACATCTGATTGCAAAACATTTGGAGAGGTGTATAATACATTTTAAATCATTTATTTAATTCAAATGTTGAAGCCGTGGCCTGTAATTTCAATATTTTAACATTTTTAATTTGTTTATATTTAAATTTAAAACATTTTCAAAGCACTCGTAATGATTGAAGATACAAAAATTACAAATTTTAGCTAAAAAATAACTCATTATGTGAAAAAAAAAAATCTTGCGTTATTTTTAAAAACAACCAGTGTGCCATAAGTTTCCTATGTTCATAGAACCTTTTGAAAAAATAAGTCAGAGAATAAAATAAAAAAAAACGTTTTGACGAATGGAAATTAACAAAAATATTAATATTTTTAATCGCCCAGTTGTTTTGCAATCATTAGTTTTTTAAATATTCAAGCATTAAAAAGCTTTGTTTTTTTTTCGGCGAAAAAGAAAACATTTTGTGGTGCTGTTTATTGGAATTCCATAAAAAAATAAAATATTTTTAATCGATCCTAGACATGCTGAATATGATTTTAAACGCACTAAAATGAATTTCAAATTGACTTCTATTTCCTTTAAAAGTTCGAAGTTTTCTGAAAAAATATTTTTTTGCCCCCTGATTTTTCGGACTGAAACGGAAGGGGAAGGGGATCTAATCAATATTGAAGTTATTTTAGATCTTTATAAAGAATAAAGATTACTTTTTATTTCAAGTTATATGGCTGGTACACATTTTATTAAAAAAAATTGTTTCCCCCTCCCCCCTCGTGCTCTTCAAAGTTGACCCTAAAAACAGGGGTCAAAAAATGTTTTATTAGAAAACTTCAAATTTTCAATGGAAACTTAAGTGCAATCAGCAAAATTAATTTAAAATGCATTCCCCTGCGTAAAGAAACAGTTTTTGCATGTTTGGGTTGATTGAAAAATCTTTTGATTTTTTTTTTAATTTTCTTTGTTCATTTTCGCAAAAGGTTTTTTTTCGATAAAATTTTTGTTTTTGGCAAATCTTATATTTAAAAAAATCTAATGATTGCATAGCAACTGTACTAGTGTTATGCATTTGAAACACTTAATTAAAACAGTGGTTTGTTTTTTTTTCAATATTTATATTTTTTTATTATTTTGCCCCCCATTCATTAAAAATATTTGCATTGGCCTTATACATTCGTGAGTTAAACTTGTTCTATACAATTTTCAGTAAAAAGCGATTAAAATATGGATAGTAGAGTGGCATTTCCGATAAAAGCTTTATGTGACAAATCACCACAACTTTTACGAACCAGGATAACGAAATAAATAAAAAGTACAAAACTTCAACTCGTCACTTCTGTGCTATCTTGTGACAAACGCCATTTAGTACTTTTCGAGTAAATCGATTTTTAAAGTTTAAAGTTGAATATTTTCACATCAGTTACTGATAGAATCATTCTGAATGAAGCGATCGGTTCGTACACTATCACTCAACAAACGCTCCAAGTATGAACTCATTTAGTAATACCTACTAAAAGATATAGTACAGAAAGTATACAAAAATCAGAAAAGCACGTGTCACAAGTGTGCCCTGGAAGTAAAAAATGTACTACGTGTCACAAGTGTGCCCAAAATTCCCATACAAACTAAGTTAACATTAAATTGATGTTTTTATGAACTTAAACAATATTATTTTTAAATCCAATGTTGTCATTCATCAGAAACTATTTAATATTTTATTATTTGGAATAAAAAGCTAAAATTTTCCCGATTTTCTTGAATTTTCCAGCTATTTTCGTGATTGCTGGTAAAATGGCTCTATAAGCAATTTTAATCAACTAAATTAAAAGAAAAATTATTGAAAAATACAAAAAATCAAACCATTAACACGCTTTAAACAAATACAATCAAAAGAAAGTTGGAAAAATCAAGAAAACCCCTGAAAATCAAAGGTTTTCCCCCATATCCCAAAAGCACAGACAATAACCCCGGATGGAAAATTATTTCATTCTAGACACGAACCTTTTATAATTTATGGCAGATCAACGTGTAACAAGATAGCACAAAATTTTCGAATTGAAAATGTACTACGTGTTACAAGTGTGTTCCTAAGAATTAATTAAAGGGCTCGTTGAATGTTGATGGCAATTTGTATGGCGGTTGTCACAAGTGTGCCACCAATATTTTGATGGAGATTTGTATGGCGGTTGTCACAAGTGTGCTACCAATATTTTGATGGCGATTTGTATGGCGGTTATCACAAGTGTGCCACAAATATTTTGATGGAGATTTGTATGGCGGTTGTCACAAGTGTGCCACCAATATTTTGATGGAGATTTGTATGGCGGTTGTCACAAGTGTGCCACCAATATTTTGATGGCGATTTGTATGGCGGTTGTCACAAGTGTGCCACCAATATTTTGATGGCGATTTGTATGGCGGTTGTCACAAGTGTGCCACCAATATTTTGATGGCGATTTGTATGGCGGTTGTCACAAGTGTGCCACCAATATTTTGATGGCGATTTGTATGGCGGTTGTCACAAGTGTGCCACCAATATTTTGATGGCGATTTGTATGGCGGTTGTCACAAGTGTGCTACCAATATTTTGATGGCGATTTGTATGGCGGTTATCACAAGTGTGCCACAAATATTTTGATGGAGATTTGTATGGCGGTTGTCACAAGTGTGCCACCAATATTTTGATGGCGATTTGTATGGTCGTTGTCACAAGTGTGCCACAAATATTTTGATGGAGATTTGTATGGCGGTTGTCACAAGTGTGCCACCAATATTTTGATGGCGATTTGTATGGCGGTTGTCACAAGTGTGCCACCAATATTTTGATGGCGATTTGTATGGCGGTTGTCACAAGTGTGCCACCAATATTTTGATGGCGATTTGTATGGCGGTTGTCACAAGTGTGCCACCAATATTTTGATGGCGATTTGTATGGCGGTTGTCACAAGTGTGCCACCAATATTTTGATGGCGATTTGTATGGCGGTTGTCACAAGTGTGCCACCAATATTTTGATGGCGATTTGTATGGTCGTTGTCACAAGTGTGCCACAAATATTTTGATGGCGATTTGTATGGCGGTTGTCACAAGTGTGCCACCAATATTTTGATGGCGATTTGTATGGTCGTTGTCACAAGTGTGCCACAAATATTTTGATGGAGATTTGTATGGCGGTTGTCACAAGTGTGCCACCAATATTTTGATGGCGATTTGTATGGCGGTTATCACAAGTGTGCCACAAATATTTTGATGGAGATTTGTATGGCGGTTGTCACAAGTGTGCCACCAATATTTTGATGGCGATTTGTATGGTCGTTGTCACAAGTGTGCCACAAATATTTTGATGGAGATTTGTATGGCGGTTGTCACAAGTGTGCCACCAATATTTTGATGGCGATTTGTATGGCGGTTATCACAAGTGTGCCACAAATATTTTGATGGAGATTTGTATGGCGGTTGTCACAAGTGTGCCACCAATATTTTGATGGAGATTTGTATGGCGGTTGTCACAAGTGTGCTACCAATATTTTGATGGCGATTTGTATGGCGGTTATCACAAGTGTGCCACCAATATAACATTCATTACACCGTAACATTCGTTACACCGTAGTATGGTCACACCGTAATATTGTAACACCGCAATATTCGTTACACCGCAGTATGGTTACACCGCAGTACGGTTGCACCGTATCATAGTTACACCGTTATACGATTACACCGTAACATTGTTACACCGCAACATTCGTTACACCGTAACATTTCTTCACACCGTAGTTTGATTACACCGTAACATTGTTACACCACAACATTCGTTACACCGTTACATTCGTAACACAGTAACATTTGTTACACCGTAATATTGTTACACCGCAACATTCGTTACACCACAACATTCGTTACACCGTAACATTTGTTACACCTTAACAATCGTTACACCGTAACATTCGTTACACCGTAACATTCGTTACACCTTAGTTTGGTTACACCGTAACATTGTTACACCGCAACATCCGTTGCTTCGTAGCATTCATTACACCGTGGCATTCATTACACCGTAATAATGTTACGGTGTAAGACTATGACGGTGTCATACTGTTACGGTGTAATCATATTACGGTGTAACTTTGTTACGGTGTAACTAATATTGCTGTGTAACAATGTTACGGTGTGACCATACTACGGTGTAACGAATGTTACGGTGTAACGAATGATGCGGTGTAACGGTGTAACGAATGTAACGGTGTAACGAATGTAAAAGTGTAACGGTGTATCCAATGTTGTGGTGTAACAATTTTATGATGTAATCAAACTACGGTGTGAAGAAATGTTACGGTGTAACGAATGTTGCGGTGTAACAATGTTACGGTGTAACAATGTTACGTTGTTACAATGTTACGGTGTAACAATGTTACGGTGTAACAATGTTACGGTGTAACAATGTTACATTGTTACAATGTTACATTGTTACAATGTTACGTTGTTACAATGTTACGGTGTAACAATGTTACGGTGTAACAATGTTACGGTGTAACAATGTTACATTGATACAATGTTACGTTGTTACAATGTTACGGTGTAACAATGTTACGGTGTAACAATGTTACGGTGTAACAATGTTACGGTGTAACAATGTTACGGTGTAACAATGTTACGGTGTAACAATGTTACGGTGTAACAATGTTACGGTGTAACAATGTTACGGTGTAACGAATGTTGTGGTGTAACAAGTGTACGGTGTAATCATACTACGAAGTAACAAATGTTGCGGTGTAACAATGTTACGGTGTAATCATATTACGGTGTTACTATGTTACGGTGTAACCATACTGCGGTGTAACGAATATTGCGGTGTAACAATGTTACGGTGTGACCATACTACGGTGTAACGAATGTTACGGTGTAACGAATGTTACGGTGTAATGAATGTTATATTGGTGGCACACTTGTGACAACCGCCATACAAAACTCCATCAAAATATTGGTGGCACACTTGTGACAACCGCCATACAAATCGCCATCAAAATATTTGTGGCACACTTGTGACAACCGCCATACAAATCTCCATCAAAATATTTGTGGCACACTTGTGACAACCGCCATACAAATCTCCATCAAAATATTGGTGGCACACTTGTGACAACCGCCATACAAATCGCCATCAAAATATTGGTGGCACACTTGTGACAACCGCCATACAAATCTCCATCAAAATATTTGTGGCACACTTGTGATAACCGCCATACAAATCGCCATCAAAATATTTGTGGCACACTTGTGACAACCGCCATACAAATCTCCATCAAAATATTGGTTGCACACTTGTGACAACCGCCATACAAATCGCCATCAAAATATTGGTGGCACACTTGTGACAACCGCCATACAAATCGCCATCAAAATATTGGTGGCACACTTGTGACAACCGCCATACAAATCTCCATCAAAATATTTGTGGCACACTTGTGATAACCGCCATACAAATCGCCATCAAAATATTTGTGGCACACTTGTGACAACCGCCATACAAATCTCCATCAAAATATTGGTTGCACACTTGTGACAACCGCCATACAAATCGCCATCAAAATATTGGTGGCACACTTGTGACAACCGCCATACAAATCGCCATCAAAATATTGGTGGCACACTTGTGACAACCGCCAAACAAATCGCCATCAAAATATTGGTGGCACACTTGTGACAACCGCCATACAAATCGCCATCAAAATATTGGTGGCACACTTGTGACAACCGCCATACAAATCTCCATCAAAATATTTGTGGCACACTTGTGATAACCGCCATACAAATCGCCATCAAAATATTTGTGGCACACTTGTGACAACCGCCATACAAATCTCCATCAAAATATTGGTTGCACACTTGTGACAACCGCCATACAAATCGCCATCAAAATATTGGTGGCACACTTGTGACAACCGCCATACAAATCGCCATCAAAATATTGGTGGCACACTTGTGACAACCGCCAAACAAATCGCCATCAAAATATTGGTGGCACACTTGTGACAACCGCCATACAAATCGCCATCAAAATATTGGTGGCACACTTGTGACAACCGCCAAACAAATCGCCATCAAAATATTGGTGGCACACTTGTGACAACCGCCATACAAATCTCCATCAAAATATTTGTGGCACACTTGTGATAACCGCCATACAAATCTCCATCAAAATATTGGTGGCACACTTGTGACAACCGCCATACAAATCGCCATCAAAATATTGGTGGCACACTTGTGACAACCGCCATACAAATCGCCATCAAAATATTGGTGGCACACTTGTGACAACCGCCATACAAATCGCCATCAAAATATTGGTGGCACACTTGTGACAACCGCCATACAAATCTCCATCAAAATATTTGTGGCACACTTGTGACAACGACCATACAAATCGCCATCAAAATATTGGTGGCACACTTGTGACAACCGCCATACAAATCGCCATCAAAATATTTGTGGCACACTTGTGACAACGACCATACAAATCGCCATCAAAATATTGGTGGCACACTTGTGACAACCGCCATACAAATCGCCATCAAAATATTGGTGGCACACTTGTGACAACCGCCATACAAATCGCCATCAAAATATTGGTGGCACACTTGTGACAACCGCCATACAAATCGCCATCAAAATATTTGTGGCACACTTGTGACAACCGCCATACAAATCGCCATCAAAATATTGGTGGCACACTTGTGACAACCGCCATACAAATCGCCATCAAAATATTGGTGGCACACTTGTGACAACCGCCATACAAATCGCCATCAAAATATTGGTGGCACACTTGTGACAACCGCCATACAAATCGCCATCAAAATATTTGTGGCACACTTGTGACAACGACCATACAAATCGCCATCAAAATATTGGTGGCACACTTGTGACAACCGCCATACAAATCGCCATCAAAATATTGGTGGCACACTTGTGACAACCGCCATACAAATCGCCATCAAAATATTGGTGGCACACTTGTGACAACCGCCATACAAATCGCCATCAAAATATTTGTGGCACACTTGTGACAACCGCCATACAAATCGCCATCAAAATATTGGTGGCACACTTGTGACAACCGCCATACAAATCGCCATCAAAATATTTGTGGCACACTTGTGACAACGACCATACAAATCGCCATCAAAATATTGGTGGCACACTTGTGACAACCGCCATACAAATCGCCATCAAAATATTGGTGGCACACTTGTGACAACCGCCATACAAATCGCCATCAAAATATTGGTGGCACACTTGTGACAACCGCCATACAAATCGCCATCAAAATATTGGTGGCACACTTGTGACAACCGCCATACAAATCTCCATCAAAATATTTGTGGCACACTTGTGACAACGACCATACAAATCGCCATCAAAATATTGGTGGCACACTTGTGACAACCGCCATACAAATCGCCATCAAAATATTTGTGGCACACTTGTGACAACGACCATACAAATCGCCATCAAAATATTGGTGGCACACTTGTGACAACCGCCATACAAATCGCCATCAAAATATTGGTGGCACACTTGTGACAACCGCCATACAAATCGCCATCAAAATATTGGTGGCACACTTGTGACAACCGCCATACAAATCTCCATCAAAATATTTGTGGCACACTTGTGACAACGACCATACAAATCGCCATCAAAATATTGGTGGCACACTTGTGACAACTGCCATACAAATCGCCATCAAAATATTGGTGGCACACTTGTGACAACCGCCATACAAATCGCCATCAAAATATTGGTGGCACACTTGTGACAACCGCCATACAAATCTCCATCAAAATATTTGTGGCACACTTGTGACAACGACCATACAAATCGCCATCAAAATATTGGTGGCACACTTGTGACAACCGCCATACAAATCTCCATCAAAATATTGGTTGCACACTTGTGACAACCGCCATACAAATCGCCATCAAAATATTGGTGGCACACTTGTGACAACCGCCATACAAATCGCCATCAAAATATTGGTGGCACACTTGTGACAACCGCCAAACAAATCGCCATCAAAATATTGGTGGCACACTTGTGACAACCGCCATACAAATCGCCATCAAAATATTGGTGGCACACTTGTGACAACCGCCAAACAAATCGCCATCAAAATATTGGTGGCACACTTGTGACAACCGCCATACAAATCTCCATCAAAATATTTGTGGCACACTTGTGATAACCGCCATACAAATCTCCATCAAAATATTGGTGGCACACTTGTGACAACCGCCATACAAATCGCCATCAAAATATTGGTGGCACACTTGTGACAACCGCCATACAAATCGCCATCAAAATATTGGTGGCACACTTGTGACAACCGCCATACAAATCGCCATCAAAATATTGGTGGCACACTTGTGACAACCGCCATACAAATCTCCATCAAAATATTTGTGGCACACTTGTGACAACGACCATACAAATCGCCATCAAAATATTGGTGGCACACTTGTGACAACCGCCATACAAATCGCCATCAAAATATTGGTGGCACACTTGTGACAACCGCCATACAAATCGCCATCAAAATATTTGTGGCACACTTGTGACAACGACCATACAAATCGCCATCAAAATATTGGTGGCACACTTGTGACAACCGCCATACAAATCGCCATCAAAATATTGGTGGCACACTTGTGACAACCGCCATACAAATCGCCATCAAAATATTGGTGGCACACTTGTGACAACCGCCATACAAATCTCCATCAAAATATTTGTGGCACACTTGTGACAACGACCATACAAATCGCCATCAAAATATTGGTGGCACACTTGTGACAACTGCCATACAAATCGCCATCAAAATATTGGTGGCACACTTGTGACAACCGCCATACAAATCGCCATCAAAATATTGGTGGCACACTTGTGACAACCGCCATACAAATCTCCATCAAAATATTTGTGGCACACTTGTGACAACGACCATACAAATCGCCATCAAAATATTGGTGGCACACTTGTGACAACCGCCATACAAATCGCCATCAAAATATTGGTGGCACACTTGTGACAACCGCCATACAAATCGCCATCAAAATATTGGTGGCACACTTGTGACAACCGCCATACAAATCTCCATCAAAATATTTGTGGCACACTTGTGACAACGACCATACAAATCGCCATCAAAATATTGGTGGCACACTTGTGACAACCGCCATACAAATCTCCATCAAAATATTTGTGGCACACTTGTGATAACCGCCATACAAATCGCCATCAAAATATTTGTGGCACACTTGTGACAACCGCCATACAAATCTCCATCAAAATATTGGTGGCACACTTGTGACAACCGCCATACAAATCGCCATCAAAATATTGGTGGCACACTTGTGACAACCGCCATACAAATCTCCATCAAAATATTTGTGGCACACTTGTGATAACCGCCATACAAATCGCCATCAAAATATTTGTGGCACACTTGTGACAACCGCCATACAAATCTCCATCAAAATATTGGTGGCACACTTGTGACAACCGCCATACAAATCGCCATCAAAATATTGGTGGCACACTTGTGACAACCGCCATACAAATCTCCATCAAAATATTTGTGGCACACTTGTGACAACCGCCATACAAATCGCCATCAAAATATTGCTGGCACACTTGTGACAACCGCCATACAAATCGCCATCAAAATATTGGTGGCACACTTGTGACAACCGCCATACAAATCGCCATCAAAATATTGGTGGCACACTTGTGACAACCGCCATACAAATCTCCATCAAAATATTTGTGGCACACTTGTGACAACGACCATACAAATCGCCATCAAAATATTGGTGGCACACTTGTGACAACCGCCATACAAATCGCCATCAAAATATTGGTGGCACACTTGTGACAACCGCCATACAAATCGCCATCAAAATATTGGTGGCACACTTGTGACAACCGCCATACAAATCTCCATCAAAATATTTGTGGCACACTTGTGACAACGACCATACAAATCGCCATCAAAATATTGGTGGCACACTTGTGACAACCGCCATACAAATCTCCATCAAAATATTTGTGGCACACTTGTGATAACCGCCATACAAATCGCCATCAAAATATTTGTGGCACACTTGTGACAACCGCCATACAAATCTCCATCAAAATATTGGTGGCACACTTGTGACAACCGCCATACAAATCGCCATCAAAATATTGGTGGCACACTTGTGACAACCGCCATACAAATCTCCATCAAAATATTTGTGGCACACTTGTGATAACCGCCATACAAATCGCCATCAAAATATTTGTGGCACACTTGTGACAACCGCCATACAAATCTCCATCAAAATATTGGTGGCACACTTGTGACAACCGCCATACAAATCGCCATCAAAATATTGGTGGCACACTTGTGACAACCGCCATACAAATCTCCATCAAAATATTTGTGGCACACTTGTGACAACCGCCATACAAATCGCCATCAAAATATTGCTGGCACACTTGTGACAACCGCCATACAAATCGCCATCAAAATATTGGTGGCACACTTGTGACAACCGCCATACAAATCTCCATCAAAATATTGGTGGCACACTTGTGACAACCGCCATACAAATCGCCATCAAAATATTGGTGGCACACTTGTGACAACCGCCATACAAATCTCCATCAAAATATTTGTGGCACACTTGTGACAACCGCCATACAAATCGCCATCAAAATATTGCTGGCACACTTGTGACAACCGCCATACAAATCGCCATCAAAATATTGGTGGCACACTTGTGACAACCGCCATACAAATCTCCATCAAAATATTTGTGGCACACTTGTGACAACGACCATACAAATCGCCATCAAAATATTGGTGGCACACTTGTGACAACCGCCATACAAATCGCCATCAAAATATTGGTGGCACACTTGTGACAACCGCCATACAAATCGCCATCAAAATATTGGTGGCACACTTGTGACAACCGCCATACAAATCTCCATCAAAATATTTGTGGCACACTTGTGACAACGACCATACAAATCGCCATCAAAATATTGGTGGCACACTTGTGACAACCGCCATACAAATCGCCATCAAAATATTGGTGGCACACTTGTGACAACCGCCATACAAAACTCCATCAAAATATTTGTGGCACACTTGTGATAACCGCCATACAAATCGCCATCAAAATATTTGTGGCACACTTGTGACAACCGCCATACAAATCTCCATCAAAATATTGGTGGCACACTTGTGACAACCGCCATACAAATCGCCATCAAAATATTGGTGGCACACTTGTGACAACCGCCATACAAATCTCCATCAAAATATTTGTGGCACACTTGTGACAACCGCCATACAAATCGCCATCAAAATATTGCTGGCACACTTGTGACAACCGCCATACAAATCGCCATCAAAATATTGGTGGCACACTTGTGACAACCGCCATACAAATCTCCATCAAAATATTGGTGGCACACTTGTGACAACCGCCATACAAATCGCCATCAAAATATTGGTGGCACACTTGTGACAACCGCCATACAAATCTCCATCAAAATATTTGTGGCACACTTGTGACAACCGCCATACAAATCGCCATCAAAATATTGCTGGCACACTTGTGACAACCGCCATACAAATCGCCATCAAAATATTGGTGGCACACTTGTGACAACCGCCATACAAATCTCCATCAAAATATTTGTGGCACACTTGTGACAACGACCATACAAATCGCCATCAAAATATTGG